>NC_143510.1:56392885-56694968 GCF_031878675.1 Megascapheus bottae
TTATCTTGTGGCAAATTACACCTATCGTGGTGTTTGCCATTTTGATCATTTTAAATATACAGTTCAGTGGCAGAACTTTAAAGACAAGTGTGGTTAGACAAGTGTCATCACCAGCCATCTACAGAAATTTTTCATCTTCTCTAAGAGAAACTCTATTTACTAAGCCACAGTTCATGTTCCCTATATTTTAAATATACTGTCCAAAAAAACTGCTTGGGTCACAAGGATAGTCATGGAAACAATGAATTGACTCAGTAGGTAAAGAAAGGAAAAGAACAGCTTTGGAATAATGGATTTTGAGATCTAAGATTTTGCCTTTACTAGTTATTCTAAGATGGAATTAAGACATAACTCAGAAGCTACGCCTCAGCATATACAATAAATAGAAAAGAATGTGGGTATGCATTGAGTTTACATATGTACTGTTAATCTATTTCAAAGTCTTATAATAGTTACCTTTTGTAAATACATCTTACTCTCTTCAAACTTGCCAATCTCCAGATTGTGAGCCTAAGCTCAACCAATCTAAGCAGAGGGGCAGGGTCTGTTGCATTAAGGCCAAATAAGATGCAGTCTGCCTGTTCTGTATTCTTGCTTGCCAAATTTTAGCTAGTAGTACACCCTTCTGCAGAAGAAAATTTTGCCTTGCTAGTTCCTTTCGAGTGTGTGTGGGTCCTTATTCGTACAAGACATCCCAACATCTCTTGCCATTTCTGTCACCCATCCTCTCAGTCCCTGACAACCACCTTTCTATTTTCTGTGTCCATGAATTTGACTGCCTCATCTAACTGGAATCATACATTATTTATCTTCTTTTCAGTCTTGATATTTCACTAACTCAAGCTTCACCCCTATTTTAGTAAGTAGTAGAATTCTCTTCATTTGCTTAATACTTTCCCGTTGTATGCAATAATGCTCATTCTTTTCCACCTTGCCACCCTGTGAAATATTGGGATCAGAGCATAGGTTCCACTGGCTAGGGCTCCTTAGCCCTTTTACTTTAGTTATTCTGAGCATAGAGTCTCACATCTATGCCTGGACTACACTGGTCTGTGTCCTAATATTCATATTCCTTGTATAGCTTCTCTAAAAGGGAAATGCTACCACATCCAGCTTCTGATTACATGAGAAAGAATATCACTGAATTTTTGTCTGGATTAGCCTTAAACTGAAATCCTCCTGATCTCTCCTTCACCAGAATACATGAATACAAGTGTAAGCCAATGTGTTTGCACTTAATAAATTATGGTTTAAGTACAATATTTTATATATAGGATTACAAGACTACATGTACAATGAGGAAAAGATAAAACTAGATTAAAAAAATTGAGGAGAGGCTGGAAGTGTGGCCTAGTGGTAGAGTGCCTGCTAGCATGCACAAAGCCCTAGATTCTATTCTTTAGTACCATATACACAGAAAGGACCGAAGTGGTGCTGTGGCTCAAGTGGTAGAGCACTAGCCTTGAGAAAGCCCAAGGACAGTTCCTGGCCCTGAGTTCAAGCCCCAGGACTGGCAACAAAAATAGGAGAAATGGTATTGCTATCAAAATTCAATTTTCTCTCAGACATATGCATTGCATTATCAAGTGTCTTACAAAGTGTTAATAACATAAAAGGCAAAGAGATCTACTAAACAACATGTGATATAAAGTATATGTCATGGATGTTATATGAGATGATTAATTATATGATCATTCAAAGGAAATATTTTTTTTTAAGTGAGTATCTTCCTAAATTTCCCAGGTTGGGTCCAAGCCCATGAACCTTCTGTATCAGCCCCTCAGGTAGTCAACTGCCACCCTATCCAGCTCTGATCAAGTTTTATTCTCCATTTGTTCTTTTGCTGGGCCAAATGCCAATGCAGGAGGTAACACCCCACACATCCTATATTGCTTTCAGCCAAGAAAGAGAAGCAGTTAGTCAGTGCAGCTTTCTGCAGGCTCATCTGTGCTGGATCTGCCTCGACAGGTGGCAAATACACGCAAATGCTTGTGTCACTTTATGTGCATACCATTCACTTTGCATTTTTTAATAATTTTTTTTTGCAGTCCTGGGCGTGGGCTCAGGGTCTGAGCACTGTCCTTGGGCTTTCTCAAGGCTAGAGCACTACCACTTGAGCCATGATCCATAGCACCACTTCTAGCTTTTTTTTCTATGTAGGTGGTACTCAGGAATCGAACCCGGGTCTTTGTGCACGCTAGGCAAACACTCTACCACTAGGCCAAACTACCAGCCTTCACTTTGCATTTTTAAACTCAGGATAGACAATAGTAATTTGTGGATGGAAAGCACTATTACATATATCTGCCTATATTTGTTTCTCTTTTCAGAGTGAATGAATAATATGTTACTGAAACCTATATTGTTTATTTACTTCATTGGCTTTTCTAGGTTTTTGGGGTTTTTTTTCTTCTTCTTTTAGCTTTCATTACAAAATCATAAAGCTAGTGTGTAGGCTCCATCTTTATGGATTCTGGTCCTTTCTTATGGGTTAGGCTTTTGGATAAGGATGATGAAAGTGCTGATGGCTAAAGTGAAAGACAGAGTCCTTCCCAGGGGGCCCTTCTCAGGAAATATCTCAACAAAGCTCAACACAACCCTGTAAGGAAAATAATCAGGAGATGCCTTTATATCTGCAACAAGGAGGTGACAAACTAGGGAACCAGTGTGTACCCACACGATAGCATCTGAAAAAGCACAGATGTCCTGAGTATTCTTCTGGCCCCATTCTCATTCATTTTCTATTACTTCTAGTGTAAGATGGGATAAAACCAAGTAAACTGTATCATTCAGAAACAAATACTGTCATTTGGAATAGTAATCAAGGAACGGACACTTTCATATGAATGACAACGCAGAAGATATGGAACTTGTTTAAATGACACTTGAAAGGCAAAAAAAATGTGTAACCTAACAAAATTAACGATCAGGGGATAATATAATTAGCCACAGTCATGAATAATGCATTGGCTCTGTTTCTATATGCCAGATATGATGTTAGCCACCTTTATGTACAATGTCTCTTTTAATCTTCCTCACTATTGTGAGAAGCTGGCAATATCTATAGCTGAGAACTCTGCAGTCAAGTTTGAAATGTGATGAAGAAAGAAACAGTAATTGGAACCTTGCTTTCAGAAGATAAATTTGAAAGCTTTATGCAATTTATATTTATTAGAGGGAGCTGGGTGATTCAGTAACTGAAATCAAGAATACAAGAGATAATTTTATTCAGATACATTGGAATGGTGTTCTCCCTATATTAAGGGACATATCTGTCTTTGGAAAAGTGGAGAAAATACTCATGAAGTAACAGGCCTGAGGAAAGTAGAAGCCATTTTCTACAATGGCAAAAATCTATATGAACTTTGAAGTGATGTGGTTCACGAACAATGATAAAATTCAGTTTCAAAAGAGAGAAGTAACAGCAGAAGAGAATGGCTGCTCAGAGAGTCAGGAGAATCAGAACAATGCTGAGTACAGACATTAAATGGGCAGCAGGGAGAAGGACATTGTGAGTTACTGGGTCAAATGTTTCTAAAAGGCCAGGGAGAAACTGTATAAGAGAAGTCTTTTGGTGACCTTCAAGAAAATACAAGTCATAGAGTCACAGAATAGACTCTATATGGGACAAAAGAGATAAAAGTTAATGAGCTGCTGGGCCACATGGTTTACATCTGTAATCTTAGCTATTCCGAAGAGCATGGTTCAAAGTCAGGCGGGAAAATCCATGAAATTCATATGTCCCATAAAACACCAAAAGGCTTCAAGCAGATCTATGTCCCCACTGAAAAGAGACATTCTTACACGGGTGACAAATTTTACCAAACAAATGCATATAACATAAAAGTAGAATTACAATTATCATACATGCTAATGGTATGTTGGGCGGAGTTACCAAAATTTGAACTCAGATTGCTTGCTCACGACTGGCATTCTACCACTAATTATTAACTCAATTTAGAAAATCATTTGCATTTTAAAAAGCATTCCTTCTGTAACATCTTAATGGAAAATAGTATAGAATTCTCTTCCCAATTTTTTCTTAGTTTTCATACTAAGAGAAGACTTTTATCTGTGTTTGAATATTGAAATGTGTACTATTCAGCAATCTTAAGGACCTCCCTCCTTCACTCTATTGCCATGAGCAGGAAGTCCTCAGTCCTCAGCTTTATTACAAGAGAAGAATCAAGATCTGATGCAGGCTTGTAAGACAGTATATTATCTACTTGGAAAAATTTTGCTTAGAATAAGGCAAAAGTAGAAGCAAGAAAGACATTTAGTCTGTATGGTAGACACACTAACACACACCCACACCGCTATACACATGTACACAAAGATGTCAACTTTCTAATTCCTAGACCCTGTAAGCATAGTATGCTACCTGAAAAAGGAGGCCTTAATGAAGTAGATTCACTGGGTGAGCCCCCTGTAATCACAAGAGTCTGTATAAGAGCCTGCTGGCCAAAGTCCTTTTGACAAAGGAATTTTAAGGAAAGTCGAATTTGCCAGATTGCAAGATTCGTATATGCTCCTGGGGTCACAAACAAAGAAAAATATCTTCAAGGCAGCCAAGGAATGCAGAAACTAGACTAGGTAAAGAAATGCATTCTTTCCCAGCACCTCAAAATGGTCCAAAGTTTTGCAGAGACCTTGATTTTAGGTTAGTGCAGCCCATTCTGACTTCCAGAACCATAAAATAAGCAATTATTCTTCTTGTAATTCCATTTGTAATAATTTGCTACAGCAGCAATAGGGAGCTAATACAGAAGACTATTGCATTATGTAGCTCATACGAAAGATGTTTATATCACAGGGCAGAGAACTAGCAATAGAAATTGTAGAGAAGTGGATACATATGTATAAATATGTATATATATCTTTATATATGTGTGTGTATATATATATATGTATGTGTGTGTGTTTGTCTTCTAGGCAGATGTGATAAACTAGACATTGAGTTGTATCTATGCATTTTGATCTGAGCATGTAATAAATAATGGTAGAATTTATTAAACTGTAAATATTTTAGAAGGAAAAAGCTTGGCAAGGGAGAAGGGGAAATAAAAGAGTTCTGCTTTAAAAGTTTGAAGTTTGGGATGCCTGTCAAACAGTCAAGAGGAAGTGAGAAGTAGGCCAATCAGATATATTGATGTGGTGCTTAATAGAGACATAAGGCTTGAACATAAAAATTCCAGAGATAAAATTTAGGGATGCTCAGTATTCAGACGGTAGTTAAAGTTATGAGAGTAGGAAAAAATACTCCTTCACGCATTAAATATTTATTGTGGGTCTGTTTGTCTATGAATGAAAAAGATGATGTGCCTCTTCTTATGGAGATTTTATTCTAGAAAAGATAATAGATAGATAATAAGCCAGGTGAATTCATAAAAACATACGGTAAGAGATAAATATTACAGCCATTTTTTTTAATCGTATTTGTCTCAGACATATTTTAAGGACCAGTTGGAAAAGGTCTTTCTCGGGAGCTGACATGATATATTAGAGCTTAAAGGAGAAGAGCATCTTTAGACTGAGACTCATGGACGTTTTTATTAGTGAGACATTTAAGCTGAGAGTTCAATGACAGAGAGGCAACCATATTTCCTGTTGGATTTATTGTCCTTCTATCTTAGTGAACATTGTGAGGACAAAGATATTGCCTATTTTTATGCACAACCTGGCAATGAGATAGTTTTCTTTGCTTATTTATTTTTTATTGGGGACCGGGAGCAAGTACTGGGGCTTGAACTCAGCACTTAGTAATTTGGTTCAAGGCTGGTGTTCTACCACTTGAGCCACAGCTCTACTTTCAGCGTTTCTTAAATGGTGGTTAATAGAAAATAATAATCTCACAGACTTTCCTTCCTAGGCTGACTTGAACCATCATCCTTAAATCTTAACTTCCTGAGTAGCTAGGATTACATGCATGAGCCACTGATGCCCACCTAGAGATAGATTTTGTTATAATATACATGGTATCAGAGGTATACCCTTGAAAACTAAAAGGCATTTACTATGTACTAGGTTTGAGAAGCCAATTGAAACAAAAGGGTTTTTTTTTGCTGTTTTTGAATATTTCACAATCAACTTAGAAAGACAGTACACTGGCAGGGCAACTGACATGGCCATGCAGGAAGTGATATGAAGATATAACTGATATTATTCCCCACAGGAGAGCTTTTCAGTGATTCCTATTCTATAGCTCATGTTCAAGGCAGTGCCTTAAAGATCTTCTGTATATTAAATGGCAACTAGATATGCCTCGGATTTTCAAAAACATTCTGTAGCTCATCCCTATTCTCAAGCCAGAGTAGCCATAAAAAGATGACCATGAGTGAAGTTCTACCGGAAAATGGTAATTGGATGTGTAAAAGTTTGCAAAATAAATACAAATCAGCCACCTGAAAATGATGTATTAACACAGTTCTGTAGTTGCCTCAACTGACCTCTATCTTCCTTCAGGCAGTTTTTTCCCCCTGAAATGCTCAAAACTTTCTTCTCAGAAACATTAGGTCATAGGAATGGCTCCAGGGAGCCTCAGCTATTGAGTTTCCTTCACTCTTTGCTTCCATCATACTTCAACAACACCCAACGCTGCCAACCAGCTAAAATAGACTTTCCCGGATGTCCATCATACGCATTCTTCTTCTTCCTATGTCAGTGCCAGGATGTCTGACACTGTCATGAAAACAAAATCCTGAAGGCCTCCCACTGGGGTTTCAGACAATAGACTTATCCTCTGCCTAAAGCTTCAACTCACTTATTCTTCTCACTCTTCATTATATTTTTGATTCATCTCTCAGTTTAGAGAACCCTATATCATTTTCTATTATAAACAAAATCTGTCAAACCCTCTTCCATTTAAAAAAATTATTCATTTGGGAGTTTATATTTCTTTACCTTTGGATGAATAACATACCATAGTAACATAACATTAGTAAGCTTGGAATATTATGGAACTAGATTGGTCAATTTTCAAGCTGTGGTTAAATAGAGACTCTCCTGGCAAATGTTTATTGTAAGCAAATGTATAGAACAAAGCTCTCCAGTGGAGAATCAGTCCAAAAGTCTATGATAATGTATCATTCTCCTGATACTGGATTCTCATGTGTTTACAGCTCACAAGACCCCAAAGAGCATAGAGCAATCATTGAACTACATAATTAATAAAACTTAGTTTCTGGTAAGCCATAACTGTAGCCATAACTATAATCCTTGCTACCCAGAAGGCTAAGATCTGAAAACTGCAGTTCAAAGCTAGCCTCTGCAGAAAATTCCATAAGACTCTTAACTCCAATTAACAAGCAAAGGGCCAGAGTGGAAATGTGGCTCAAGCAGTAGAATACCATCCTTCAACAAAAACATCTGAAGCCCCGAGTTCAGCCTTAAAATAGGTACTAAATAAATAAATAAATAACTAGGGTTCCACCTCTAACCCTCCAAAATTCTACTGAAAACAGGCAGTAAGACAAGAAAACAACATTTCTGAGTGCCAAGTTTGTTTTACTGATATAATCAGTGTGTCATTCATTCAGCATTCCCCAATAATGATGCCATATTCATTTTCACCAATGAAAACCCTGAGACTTCATCCATATTACTCAAAATTGTATAAGATTAAAGCAAATGATACAATGTTTTGCTTCTTTACTATTGTAAATTGTCACGAACCTCATCACATCTCCCTGACCTGGTTTTCATCCAACCATTAGTACTGGTTAGATTCCCACATATTTAAAGTAAAAGTATCCAGTATATCTGACCCGTGGTAGATGTTTATATTTACTTAGTGAAAGGAGACTAAGAGAAAAAAAAAGTTCACCAAGAAATAATATTTTAGTTAGGGAGAAAGAAAGAGAATGGCATTAATATGTTTATAAAGTTAAATGTTTGCCAAATCCAATGCTTTCAAATGCAATAGAAAACATTTTGGATGAGTTAAAAAATAATTCCAGGAATGCATTTTCAGTTTCTCTTATTCCATGGCATACTACCAAGTCCCTAGCATACATTGTGTTTTTCATGCTTGTAAAGCCAAGCACATTTAATTCTTTCCTACCTAATCAGCTGGATTCCATATCCTTAGAATACCTCTTATGCAAATCAAAATATTCTGGATAATTACAGAAATAGTATTAGTTGTGGAAAATATAATACAGATTTGAACTCAAATGCTTGGTAGATATCTCATTAGCATTCCCATCTTATCAACTTATATCCTTCTTCAGATTCTATGTTATCTTTGCTCCTTTTCTCTCTCCGGCAGATGTTCAGGCGTGAATTATGCAATTAAGGATACAAAATTCCACTTCATCCAGATGCCTAATTTGCTAACTATTCACTTGTCGGAAACACATGTTTACTATCTATTACGTAATGACTACAGCTCAAAACAGCTTCTGGTTTTCCATTTCATGAATTCACACTGAGAATCTGACAACTGTCCCGGAAGACATTTTTAGTACCTACTCCCCATGCAATTTTATTACAGTTCATAAATTCACTAACATCTGGACATAAAAAAAAAAACTTTTCCCCCAAACTTTTAAGAATTGAAATCATTGTATATTTTTCATTCCAAACTCATTAAGCAAATTTGTGGAATCATATTCAAACTTTATTTAGCCTCTCATTAAAAGTGTAACTGATCTCAGAAAAGAGCATTTTACCCTATCTAGTAAACATGAAACAAAAATTTCACATAAGACTTACTAGCCATTGTTGAATTCTTTAAGTGCTCACACGTGCATGCGAGCACACACACACACAAAACTGCTTCTGCCTTCATTTCTCCTGCCCCAACAGTTACCATTATGTCTTGGAGCCCATTATATTTGAGACAATGATTTCCATCAACATGAAGAATTTATAAAATGGTAGCATATATATGGTTCCTGAATACCAATAAGTCATATTATCATAGCATATTATAAACCTAAGTTTAAGTCCAGAGATTATAAAACCATGGAGAAAAATACAACTATAACATCTATATTCGCTCCCCTGTTGGTTCTTACTTAACCCCAATAAATCATAATAGCATATATTTTTACACATCTACATCCTCTATCTTTAGGAATTGTAAGTATTCACAGTATTGTCTATCGAAACAAGAAATATGAAAGGCATCAGAAGAAAGAAGACAGGGAAAGAGAGGAAAGGAGACAAAATGAGGAAGGGGAAAAAAGAAAACTCAAAGAAAGTAAAGAAAAACAATTAAGTTTAATTATACATCTATGCTCAACTACAGAGGTGCTTACTGAGAGGTTGAAGAGTCTAGATATAAATGAATGGGAAATACTATCGATTTAATCAACTTTCTCTAGATTCAAAAGTCCACTTGATATGTCAGGTATATGTGAAATAAAAACATGGGATTAGATGATCTGTAATTCCAGCATTAAAATTTTTAAGATATAATTTGTTTTGCCAGTCCTGGCTTGAACTCAGGGCCTGAGTACTATCCTTGTCAAAGCTTTATCACTTGAGCCACAGAACCACTCTGGCTTTTTCTATGTTATGTGGTACTGAGAAATCAAACCAGGGTCTTTGTGCAAGCTAGGCAAGCACTCTACCACTAGGCCAAATTCCCAGCCTTAAGATATACTTTTAAGAAAAATGTACATACATAGATGCTTTCCTTTTGTTTTGAAAGCATGCAATTAGTAGATGTATCTATTTATTTATACAGCTTGGAAAAGATATCAGTAACTTTTCTAATTGGTGAAAGAAGCAGGACTTTTTTTAGTCTTTAAAAATTTTATGTTTACACTTTCAAATTATATTTAAGTAGTTGTACAAAGGAGTTGCCCCTTGAGAAAGAGGTGTAGGAATACAATGCATTTTGATCAATGTGGCCTCTTTCAACATTCTTTTTTATTAAATAATTTATTAACATTAATTTTTACATCATATTTCAAATGACATATTTAACAAACAAGTATTCAGGAAGGGAACCTCTATATACAATCACTAGCACTTAGATTTTAGAACATAATTAAAATAAGCTGAGGGTTTGGATGTCATAAGTACATATTAATCTATGTAATAAAACATGTCTATAGAGTCATAAATTTCTATGTCTATGTAGTTGTGTTTATATTTTCAATACAATGTCCATAGCATTGGGTACACAAATATTGAGTCTTCTCTCTTGTACTATTTGGATCTAGTAGCCACATATTAAAGCCATTCATCTTTTGTTCCTTTGGTCTTGACTTGTCTCACTCAACATGATTCACTCTAGATTCATCCAAGAAGCATAACTTTTTATTGCCTATCACTTTAGCTATTCATTCAGTGATGATCTCCTTTTATTTCTTTTCTCTGACCTTCACTTTTCTTAGTACTTACCTACAAAGCTAACATTTCATTGATAAGGTTTTATGCACTTGCACATCCACACACAGAATTAAATGTGACACTGAAGCATCTCACTATAATTTGAACTCAGCACCATAGGTGAAATAAATGTAATTCCTCTCAAGATAGAAGATGAGATATCCAGATTTCACACTGATGAATAAGTACCAAAACTATATAGCAAGTGCCCTCAAAATGTTAATATTTTTAATTGAGTACTATCTGCTTTTATGGGAAATGATCAGGGTATCAAAAGAAAATAAGACATACACACAGTTAAATAAAAGTAATTTTCCAGAATGTAAGTATGAGTTTTTGTCTTTCTCTAGAATAATGTTATCTTTTAATACAAAAAAAGAAAAGGAAAAAGAATGAAGAAAACTAATAAACAGGGGAAGAAGAAGAGAGAGATTGAAGGAAGAGGTAGGGAGGGAGGGAAGAAAGGAAGAAGGGATGAAGCAAAGGAAGAAAGGAAGGAAAGAGAGGAGGTAACAGAATGAGAGAGTGAAGGGGAGAGATTCTTAAAAACAAATGTTTCAAAGGTGTTCTAGGAAAATTCCTCTTTATCATTTCGACTATGACTCATATTAACATATATTTGCAAGTAAAAACTCTAATAGGAACATATTTATTCACTATACTTAAAATTCCACTAGCACCTCTCTAGGAGAACATTAATTATAATAATGGATAACTGACTTTATGGGATCTAAATTCAGAGTTATTTTTTAATTAGCTCGTTTTCCATCATGCCTGAGAACCTGTTGGAAAAATTCAAGAAATGAGAATTCCAGGAGGATGGAGAGGTAACTATTGATACAGTGCTTGATTAGTATATGCAAAGCCCTGGGTTCAATACCCATCACTACAGAAAGGAGAGAAAGCAAAGGATAATTCTGAACTTAGCATGTTAGCCTTAAAAGTTTGTTTTCCTAGGAAGATTCTAGTCATAGAGCATTTTCCTAGACCTTATCATCTCAAGTTTCACAATAAAATTATAGGGTAACCTGGATTAGTCCCATTTTCATAGAGTATCACAGTTATAAATAAAGAGATAAGTTAAATAGGCAGTAGGATAAAAAAAATCAATTTTAAACTAAGAAATGCAGGGCATTTATGATAGGTTTTAAGGGAAAAATTCTTCATTGAACATATTCTGTGAAGGTTAATGTCTCATTCCTTTTAAAGGATTCATTCACACTAAATGATGTCATTAACAGTACATTAATTCAATTAGTGGTTCTTAGAGATACAAATGTTCATCTTTCTTTTTAGTGAATAATTTAAAAAAACTATGTTATCTCTCATCTCTTGCTGTCCCTTGGTTATCTCATATTGCTACAGTATTTTACTTTGTTATCTGATACATTGTATAGATGCTTATTTGGTTATTTGAAATCAGATAGGGAAGGGGGGGAAAACAAGATCAGGGGTGGGGTGGAGGAGAGAAATGGGGACCAAGACATGAAAAAGGGAATCAATGTTTGTGAAGTAATGCACCTTCTATCTGGTAAATATAATGTAACCCTTCTATTCATTACAATAAAAATATATGAAAAAACTCAAAATCAGGAGGAAAGCATCTTTTGTCCTCTAAATCTTATAACTAGAACACCCAGGTCTCACACCTCCTCTGCTCCTTCCCCTCTTGCCAAAAAAAAATCACCTTTTATTTTATGGCTCTTGGGTACAAACCCTGGGCTCTATGTTTATCTGGTAGGTGATTTACTGTTTAACCAGGTCTCCTTTCCTAAATATTTTTGTCATTCCTGGGACTTGAATTCAGGGCCTGGGCACTGTTCTTGGGCTTTCTCAATGTAGCGCTCTACTACTTGAGCCACAGAGTCACTTCTAGCTTTTTCTGTATATGTGGGTATGGAGGAATTGAACCTAGGGTTTTGTGCATGCTAGGCAAGCACGCTACCAATAGGCTACACTTCCAGCCTTGTTGGTTATTTTTTTTTAAGATTAAAGACTCATTTGTGCCTGGGTGAACACCTAGAAAACAAATCTGCACCAGGCACGGTAGGTCACACCTGTAATCCTAGCTACTCAGGAGGCTGATATCTGAAGATTGCCGTTCAAAGCCAGACTGGGCACTAAAGAACCTGAAACTCTTATTTCCAATTAATTACTAGAAAATGGGAAATGGGGCTGTGGCTCCAGGGGTAGGGCCATAGCTTTCAGTTGAAGAGCTCAGGAATAGCACCCAGGCATAGAGTTCAAGCCCCTTGACTCACACACACACACACACACACACACACACACACACACACACACACACAAAGATGAGAGAGAGAGAGAGACAGAGAGAGAGACAGAGAGAGAGACAGAGAGAGAGAGAGAGAGAGAGAGAGAGAGAGAGAGAGAGAGAGAGAGAGAGAGAGAGAGAGAGAACAAATCTGCCTGGTTTACATCTCATATTGTTGCTGAAAAGACAAGTTTACACAACTGTATCTTGCTTCCTTCCACTGAGATAGTATTTCAGATTTTTCTGCCTGGAGAGTCATCAACCCATCCTGTCCTTCTTGCACTCCCAAATAGCTAATCCACAATCCATGGGCATCAGACTGATAAAACACCAATTTTTAACACAATACACGTGTCCATTTGTCATTAAGTCTTCAGAACTATTATATTGGGAGCCATAACAAAGAGAAAAGGATGTGAATAATGCTGCCTTCATCCTTGTCTCAAACTCCAAAATCCACTGAAGTTTCAAAGACATCTAGGCTTTCTAAGTCAGAATAAAATAAACTGTGAAGAGAACATGAAGAGAAAGCATGATTGCTACTAAATAAAGAAAACACGGGATAGAAAGAAGCCATTGTTCTCTGTGCCTTCCTGAAGTTAAACATCTCTCTCTGGTGAGTTCTCCAACTAACTCCTCACATGCAGATGCTTTTAATTCCTGAAGATCCATTCAACAGTTAGCTTCTATTACTATGCTCTTATAATTTTGCTGACACTACTTTCTAGGCAGACTATGAGATACTTTAAGTTAAGGACTAAATCTTGACCTCAGTACTCCTTAAGTTGTTGACATATTTAGGATGTAACAGATAATGTTGTATCTATTTGTAAATCAGTAAGTGAACAGATGATTTATGGCAGAGAGGTACAGATCTGTTCTCTGCATCTAAACATGAGAAGAAAATGAGCGAGGACATAAACCAAGGATCATCTCTGCAAGTTGACTGATACCTGCCACACACACACCAGTTTAAACTCCGACCTTGCACTTACAAGACTGGTCCACTACCACTTGAACCAATGCCCTGTTTCTTTTTATTTTTTTGGAAATGGAGTATAATGAACTTCCTTGCCTAAGCTGGCTGCAAAATACGATCCTCCAGGTCTCAGGTTTATGAGTAGCTAGGATGACATGTGTGAGCCACTTGGTGCTCAGCTATGACTGATACTTTGAATTCTATGTTGGCTCTCTGTATGTCACTCTTGGAAAATACCTTGGTGGTAATTTTTTACTCTTTCTAAACAAGTTAGGTTCATTTGACATATACATAATGAGATTTCACATAAAATTGTGTAAAGAACCTTTCAATTTTGTTTTTCATGTACCAAATAAACATCAGTCTGTTATACCCATATGAACTCTTTTACAAGAATGTTCCAAAACCTTCTGTGGATCAAGGCCAATGTCAGCAAGCTATATTAACTGAACAAATTTCAGTGCAGGTACCCATTAACTTTACTATATAAGAGCTCAAAGTTTCCAAGTAGCCCACAAATACAATTTCCACTCTGGGCAATGCATTCAACCTCTAAACACTTCTGTTCACATGTGAGCAAAATAAGTAGCTGTACCTCATGATTTTAAAGGGTCTGCATTCTGTATTGGTATAATTTCTCTCCAGAAATTTTAGGATGAATTCTTTAGTGACTTCAAACCTTGAAACAACTAGTAAATAGAATCTTCCTTTCTCCTCCAAATCAGTCAGGTCTTTCAATTACATTATCAGTGGGAATTTATGCATAAAAATCAGGAGAAAATGTTGAGAGGATTCAGACAGCAATAAAAAAAACTGATGCAGGAAGAAGGATTCACATGTCAGGCATGAAGAAGGACTACAATAAGAACCAAATGACATTTATGTTGAGATAGGCATTGGCCCTAAGATATTCATTTTTTTTCCAGAGCCCTGTTGAATAAATACCTGTGTGTGTGTGTGTGTGTGTGTGTGTGTGTGTGTGTACATGTGTGCTGTGATTTTCTTCTAGTAAGGCAGAAAAAGTGACAGAATATCACTTCATGATTATTCTGTATTATATTATTGCCTTGCTAGCAATCTCATTCAAGAATATCATTTCCTACCTAACTGTGATGAAGTAAGCTGATGTGTAATAGGTGCAAACCAGCACTCTGGGGGAACTGGTAGCACCCTCTAAGAGCTGAGGGCAAGTTCATACTACTGCATGGAAACAAATTCTGTCAATAGCCTGGGTGAACATGGAAACAAAATTCATACTCAGAAGAGCTTCTGAGGAAAGCAATGATCTAGTCACTACACAAGTTGCAGTTCAGTAAGACCCTGAAGCACTGAGCCTGGATGGATACACCATGCTGAGACTCCCAACCCACAGAAATTAGGAGATAATAAATGTGCATTAAGATGCTAAATTTGTGGGTAATTTGATTCAAAATGATAGGAGAGAAAAACTGGCAAAGCAGTCTTAGACTAGCCATACCATTATTTTGTGTATGGTTGTTGTTAGTTCCATGGATGTTTGGATAAAGGGAAGATATTGAACAATTTTTAGCAAAACAAAGTTAAGGTCATTATTTTACTTCCCAAAGCATCATAACAACTTACAAGTTTAAAAACTGAAATACAGTACACCTTAAGAAATTATTTTGGTAATTGATTTTCAATGTAGCTAAGTAAATTTTTGACCAATTCCTCACATATACGATGTACAAATACAAATAATATGGCTCATCAATTAATTTATGCACTTCTGTTTTGTGGAAAGGGAAAAAGACTCTAGGGATATAAACACAACGAAGACATGATATTGCACAGTGAAAAATTACACTCCTTCTGTAGTAAGTTTGAGCATGTATTATCAAAACAAAAAAAAATCCACTTTCAGTAGTGTAAGATCCTATGTGTCTTGAAGAATCAGCTTCAGAACAGAAGAAATAAATGCACTGTATCAAAGTAAAATTGCCTATATGAACCAATCTATAATAGACCATGGGAATAAAATAGAGTCTACTGACTGGCTATTCCAATAACACGGTATATGTAGAAAGACCATGTCCTCTGGGAGGTAACAGCACACAAAGGCACACTGGGGTAAGAATAAAGGCTATGTTCTCAGAACAAATGATTTGGGCTTTGAAACGTACCATTGTTATTAGAGTAAAAAAAAAACAAGAAGACAGGAGGCCCTTGTTACTTGTTTTTAATAGACACCATCCTGGAATGGAGTAAAGGAACCAAATAGAAAGAATGGCACTGTGGACACAGTCCCTAGAATAAGCAGAATGCCTGCTTGCATCAGACAGAAGCTCACATAACGTTGAAGTTCCACACCTGGATGAAAAGGGACAGTGCATCATTAGAGAAGCAGGAAAGCTCAAAAGAAGTACTGGTTTGTACAAAGGAAATAGCTGGATTTCCTATATGTTGAGTTTAAAAGGTGAGTCAGGAGATTTGGCATGATGGTGAGGGCAGGGGGCAGGGGAGGGGGGGAGAGGCAGATGAGGAACTAGTGATATAGAAGGCTTGGCAAGTCAGAAGCCCCTAGGGCTGCAGTTTGGACTTACAATGGGTAAAGGCATATGGTGGCGGAAAGCCCATGGTTCATCTTCATACAGTGCTTTCTCAAGGAGGCAAATCAATAAAGACCTTAAATAATTATATTAGGAAGAATTAGAGAGAGGTTGGTGTTCCCTATGCTTTTCAGGATGTAGCATTGTATTGCTATAAGATGACAAAAGTAGTCTCTTGTCTGAGTACTTTCAAAATAGAAATATATAAATATATGATAATGTATAAAATATAATAATTTCATAAGACCTGAGCACTGGTGGCTCAAACCTGTATTCTTAGTTGTTCAGGAAGCTGAGATCTGAAAATCTTGGTTCAAATTCAGTCTAGACAGGAAAGTTCATTGAGACTCTTATCTCCAATTAACCACCAAAAAGCCAGTAGTGTAGCCGTATCTCAAATGGCAGAGCACTAGCCTTGAGCATAAAAGCTCAGGAGCACTCAGGCCCAAAGTTCAAATTCCAAAACCAGCAGAAGGACAAAAATAATCCTTAGAAATCTATAACACTACCTGGCACAATGGCTGTCTTTTGAAATTCTATCTAATTGGGAATCCACAACCAGTAAGATCATTATTTTAGGCCAGACATGACAAAAAGTTTTCCAGACCCCATCTCAACCAATGAAAGAATGAACATGGTGCTAAAAACTCTAGCTTTTTAGTAAACCTAACTAGAAGGATTGTGTTTCTGATTAACATTACAGGGGAAAAAAGGTGAAACCCTATTCGAACAAGAATAGCAAAAAAGGCTGAAGGTGTGGCTTAAGTAATACAGTGCCTGTGTAACAAGTGCATGGCTCTGACTTCAAACCCAATTACTTCTAAAAGAAAGACTAGGAAGGAGGGAGGGAGGAAGATAACCCCTAATTTCAAATACAGTTTTGTTATTATGGCCTATAGGCTTTTGCTTCCTTTTCTTTTAAAGAAGATTAATGAAGAAAACAGCTCTGTACCTATTCTGAGTTACTGAATCTGTTAAAATGGAACCTATGCAGAGCTGTGTTAAGAAGCAGAATTGATGAAAATTCTGTAAAATTCAAGATTCTTGTCGATATTACTTGGACAATTTTTGACGTGCTTTCCATTTCACAATACAGCACTCTGAGTTGAAGCTCTGACAACTACATACAGGATTACAACACCTATGTTTTCAGCAATGGAAAGCAAATTATTACTTGATGATGAGTGTTATGTCCTGACAAGTAGATATCACCATGCCCACTAAGATTATATTTGCATTTTGTTGTAGAAAATGTTCTGTTTCCTGTGGCTTCCATTTTTACGATCTGACACGGCAGTAACCCAATGCTATCCTTTGTCTATACTTAGCAGTGCACTAAACATAATTCTGTGCAGAGAAACATTCCTATTTATTAGTTATTAGTTATTAATGACCAATTCCCATTTATTAGTTATTGATATTGATATGTTTATACATGTGAAATGGTTTGTTGAATGAGGAAATGGACGTGAGATGCTGGCAAGGTGACTGAGTGAGTAATTCTCAGAGTAAAAGTAAAAAGTGAGATATGCGGAATGACAGAAACTTTGAAATAAAAGAAATTGGAGGAACAGTTTTAAGCTAGAAATTCGTGTCATGCAAATATAAAACCTTTGTGATATCACCATAAAGGAAATATTTTATGGATTTTGAGTGCTTATGAGGCAAGAAGGCCATATGACTTTCTGTTAGAGTACATATTCATTTCCCAGTGGCCTAAACATCTCACCTCTAATGCAAAATGTTATTCTGCTTGGACTCATAGCAAGATGCATTATGCATACCTTGCTGTGTTGATCTCATTGTTACAAAGCTTTCTGTCCTCCCTCCCCCCCTCTGATATGTCTTTAACATTTAATACTTTGGTAGATTTTCTTGGAACCTTATATACATAAAGGAACACAAAAGCTAACCCAAAATTTTAATTTTGTAGGCAATATTTTCATCAGAAAAATTTCCCTTGAAAATGCAACCCATAAGCAAGGAAAATGGTAGTTTTCTCACATCCATACTGTCTTTGTTTTATAGAAATGGAGATTTCCTCTATTTTTTTTTTGTGCCAGTCGTGGGGCTTGAACTCAGGGCTTAGGTACTGTCCCTGAGATATTTTCTGCTCAAGGCCAGTGCTCTACTACTTGAGCCTCAGCTGCACTTCTGCCTTTTTTTTCTTTTTGTAGTAATTCAAAATAAGAATCTTATGGACTCCTCACATTCCAGCCTCCTATGGAGCTTGGATTTCAGGCATGAGCCACTGGCACTGGGCCAAAATAGAGCTTCTTAATCATTATTTAAGCAAATCATTCAGAAGAAGCCAAGCCTAGATATTTGTAATTAGTTTGGGTCAATGGCAAAGAGAGTCATTTTGATTTGGATATGAAGTCCCCTCAAAAAGCTCATGTGCTGATAATGAGTGATTGTTGTCCTTAATGTACTATGTTATCTCTCATCACTTTTGCTGTCCCTTGGTTATCTCATATTGTTACAGTATCTCACTTTGTTATCTGATATATTGGATATATTTGTATTTGGTTATTTGAAATTGGATAGGGAAGGGGGGAAACAAGATCAGGGGTGGGGGTCGGGGGGAGGGAAATGGGGACCAAGACATGAGAAAGGGTATCAATGTATGTGAATTAATGCACCTTCTATCTGGCAAATATAATGTAACCCTTCTATTAATTACAATAAAAATATATGAAAAAAAGCTCATGTGTGGAAGATATGATTCCTACAGCAGGAATGTTTAGTAGTGTGGTTTACAGGAACTGATCACGTCCTGATTCCTTTGACATCCTCAAAGCAATAATCCTTGATATGTGCATCTTATTATTGGGAGAAGGTGAAAAGTGGCAGGTAGAACCAAGATGGAGGAAGGAGGATGCCAGGGGAATGCCCTGGAAAGATATATCCAATTTCTCTCTGACCTTGTCTTCCTGCTACCTTGCCCCTAAGAAGTAAAAAGCTTTTGTCACAGCTGCAATCCATGGGACATCCTGCTTTACATTAAACTCAAACTGAATTGATCCAGCCAGCATTTCACGGTATCTCTAAAACTGTAAGGTTAAGACAAACTTTTCCTCCTTCAAACTGCTTCTTTTTAGGGGACTTGTCAAAATAAGGAATTGGCACAATCAGGAAAAGTATAATTTACCTCAGAAGAATTATGTGCCATTTCCAGGTTGGACCTCTAAAAGCACAGGGAGAGTTTGATTCTGAATACCAATATATTTTTGAATAAATTAATAATGTTCCTGAAATTACAATTTCAGATTAAGTTTATTTGACTATCTTGTCACATTGGTAAGATATTTGTGGATGGTAATTAATTCTATTTAAAAATTAAAATAAAATATCCAAATATATTTGGTTTCTCAGCTGATTATCAGAACAAATATTCTTAAAACCAGATGCACCTTAGTAGATGAATGGATCAAGAAAATATGGTACATATACACAATGGAATTCTATACTGCCATAAGAATAAAGTATGGCCCCATTCATAAGGAAATGGAAAGACTTAGAAAAAATCATATTAAGTGAAGTAAGCCAGACCCAAAGGAACATTGGCTCAGTGGTTTCCCCCATTTGTAATACTTGGTATACATCTAGGATAGTTCTAGCAGAGATTCACAATAGCTCAATAGCTATGTATATAAGACCATATAAGACAATGCTAAGGGAAATAAATTCCAAGATACAAAAACAAGAGGTTTTCATTTGTGGCTGATGTTTTTAATCCATTGTGTGAAGCTATTTCTTTTTTCTTTCATTTTTTCCCTTTCATTTATTGCCTGTTCTCATTGTATTGGATTTTTGGTATGCTGTATATTGTATATATAGTACAATAGCAATACTCATATGACAGTATGTTGGAATGAACTTTACAACTTAGGGGATGGGGATTGGGGTGAGGGAAAGTAAGAGGAAAACTAGGGAGGGGGTAACAATGTTCAAAACCAAACGTACTCACTACCTTGCATATGTAACTGTAACCCCGCTGTACATTGACAATTAAATTAAATTAATTTTTTAATAATGGGCATTTTACCCACTCTCTCCAGTTCTCTTCAAACTAGTGCTGAAACCTTTAGTCAGAGCAATAAGGCAAGAGAAGGACATCAAAAAGATCCACATAGGAAAAGAAGAAATTAAACTATCTCTATTCGCAGATGACATGATCCTATACCTGAATGACCCAGTAAACTCTACTCCCAGAGTCCTAGAACTAGTAAACTACTTGAGCAAAGTGGCAGGATACAAATCAACCTTTGAAAGTCAGTAGTTTTTCTGTACACCAACAATACACAAACAGAAGGAGAAATCAATAAAATGATCCAATTTGCAATCAAATATTTAGGAATTAATTTAACCAAAGATGTAAAGGAATTGCTTAATGAAAACTTTTATATAAAAGCCTAATGAAGGAAATTTAAGAGGATACCAGGAAATGGAAAAACATTCCTGGATAGGGAGAACTAACATGGTAAAAAGGGCCATAATGCCAAAATTGATATACAATTTCAATGCAATCCCATCAAAATCCAAAAGATATTCTTTGGGGGGGAGGGATCATCAGGCTTGAACTCAGCCTGGTCTCCGTCCCTGCACACTTCAGCTTAAGGCTACGACCCTGCCCTTGAGCCAAGTCCCACTTTCCATTTTCTAGAGGTTAATTGGAGATAAGGGTATCAGGTCCTTTTGTGCCGAGGTTGGCTTTGAACCTTGATCCTCAGATCTCAACCTCCTGAGCAGCTAGAATTACAGGAGTCAGACACTGCGCCTTGCACCCAGCCCTCAAAGACATTCTTTACTGAAATAGAAGCTGTAATCCAAAGGTTCATATGGAACAACAAGAGAGCTAGAATAGCCAAAGTAATTCTAGGCAAAAAGAACAATGCAGATAGTGTTACAATACCAAACTTCAAGCTCTACTATAGAGTTATAATAACAAAAACAGCATGGTATTGGCAGAAAAATAGGCCAGAAGTTCAATGGAACAGAATAGAAGATCCAGAAATAAAACCACATACATAGAGTCAACATATTCGACAAAGGAGCCAGAGGTTTACAGTAGAACAAACATAGCCTATTCAATTATTGGTGCTGTGAACTGGGCAGCTACATGCAGAAAATTTAAAAAATGATCCCAGCCTGTCACCATGCACAAGCATTAACTCAAAATGGATCAAAGACCCCAATATCAGACCTGAAACTTCTACATGATAGAGTTAGAGAGACACTGGAACTCATAGGCACAGACACAAACTTCCTGAACAGAGTCCCAGGGTCACAACAGATTGGAGAGAAGCTCAACAAATGGGACTACCTAAAAATAAAAAGTTTCTGCACAGACAAAGGTATAGCTACTAAAGTAGAAAGGCAGCCAACCAACTGGGAAAAGATATTCATCAGACAAATGCTTAATATCCAATATCTACAGGGAACTCAAGAAACTAATCCCCTCCCAAACCCAACAAACCATTCACTAAATGAGAAAGGGAATTAAGGGAGACTTATTAAAAGAAGAGGTTAAAGTGGCAAAAAAGCCTATGAGAAAATACCCATCATCAATGATCATAAAGGAAATGCAAATAAAAACACCCCTAAGACACCACCTTACCCCAATCAGAATGGCCAATATTCTGAACTCAGACAGCAATAAGTGATGGTGGGGTTGTGGAGAAAGAGGAACACTACTGCAGTGCTGGTGGGAATAAACTAGTACAGCCCCTCTGGAAGGCAGTTTGGAAATTTCTTTAAAAAACTGAAAATAGACTTTCCCTAAGATCCTGACATACCACTCCTGGGCTTCTACCTTGAGTATCATAACCCAGGATATGATAAGGGCACCTGCTCATCCATGTTCATCTCTGTGCTATTAACAATAGCCAAGCAATGGAAACAACCCAGATGCCCCACTACAGATGAATAGATACAAAATATTATACATATATACATAAAATGCAATTCTACATAATCAACAGACAAGATAAAGTATGGCATTCACTGGGAAGTGGATGAAACTAGAGCAAATCATATTGAGTGAGATGTCAAGACCATAGGAACAAAAGGTGCATGGTCTCCTTGATATGTGGATATTAGATCCAAACAGTACAAGAGCAATGACTCAATATTTTGCTACCCAAGGTTATGGACATGGTCTTGGATACATAAACATAACCATATAGATATAAAAATCTATGATAGGATACATAATTAATAGACATAATGCTTTATTAAATACAATAATATGTGTCTATGACATATAAACCCTCAGCTTAATTTTAATTATGTTCTAAAATCTATCTGCCAGTGATTGCATATAGTTTTCCTTCTTGAATACTTGTTTGTTAAACATCAGTGTTAATATAATCTTAAAAAAATAGGAGGGAGCCAGGAGTCTTAAGTTTAATCCTTCCACACTATAACCAGGTATTTTCTAATTCAATAATGACAGCAGCAGCAGGATACTATTACTCTCAATGATCCGCATGTGAAAGTTAAATAAAAGATGTGTTCTTTAAAAAAAAATGGGCATTTTAGAGACCTAACTTTCATTAATGTCATCTGCCTTATTATTAGTTTTAGGTTTGTGACATGAGACAAACAGTCCAAAATCTAGTTCAATGTCATTTTTAGCATCATTAAATGTGTGAATAATCAATCATCGTAATCTAATGTACCATGTTATCTCTCATCTCTTTTGCTATCCCTTGGTTAGTTCATATCATTACAGTATTTTACTTTGTTATCTTGTATATATGTTTATTTGGTTATTTGAAATAGGATAGGGAAGGGGGGAAACCAAGATGAGGGGCAGGGGTGAGGGGAGGAAAATTGGGACCAAGACATGAGAAACGGTATCAATGTTTGTGAAGTAATGCACCTTTTATTTGGTGAATATAATGTAACCCTTATATTAATTGCAATAAAAATATATGAAAAAAGAAAATTTTGTATGACCAATCATTATTGTAAATTACCATTATATCTGACCCAAATATGAACATAGGTAAAAGAGAGCAAGCCGGGTGGCTCAATTGTTGATATGTAAATAGAAAACTTAAAAGAAAATTCCTTGTGTACTTTACTCTTGGAGTATTTACTTTAGTCACTAGGGAAGGTTTATTTTCCAAGAATAAAATCTCACTCAAAATTTGCATTTAATACTTAGAACTGTTAATTTTATGCCAAAATGATTTAAAGCATGCAAAAATTTTAAGTAAATGGGTGAATGCATGTACTTAAATACCATTAGGAAAAAATACATTAGCTAAATAACCTTAGGGAAAGCATAAACTGGGATTCTCCTTGATCCAGACCTTCAGAGCTTGGCTGATACTAAGGTAGTACCAAACCCAGTGTACACTGGTAAATGAAGCCTAACTACAGCCATGTGAAAAGGAAAAGAAGGGGAGGGGAAGGGAAGGAAAGGGAAGAAAGGAAGAAAGAAAGAAAGAAAGAAAGAAAGAAAGAAAGAAAGAAAGAAAGAAAGAAAGAAAGAAAGAAAGAAAGAAAGAAAATAAGGGAAAAAAGAAGGAAGGAAGGAAGGAAGGAAGGTAAAGGGAAGGAAGGAAGGAAGGAAGGAAGGAAGGAAGGAAGGAAGGAAGGAAGGAAGGAAGGAAGGAAGGAAGAAAGGGAGATAAAGGGAAGGAAGGGAGATAAAGTCTGGCTTTATTTGTTCATGGCAGCAATTTCTTCATTGGCAGACAGATGACACCTGTTATCTCCTGGTTTCTGGTAGAAAACATTGGTTACAGCATTTAAACAATGTGACAAATTCATATCTGATACACCTTTACCAAACATATAATATGTTTACTGTGTCCTGAACAAGTATTTTGTTCATAAAAATTGATTTCAATAACTTTCAGGCATTTTTTTGTTGTTTTGCCAGTGCATTGATCTATGTAGATCAATAGTTTAGTCTAAAATCATTAGGTAATCCTACTTGAATTTTTTCCCTATAAGTTTTGGATAAAATAATTTCTACTTTTCAGTAGCACAAGGATTTAGTGGGATCACGTATGTGGATCACATTTCATTGGTATTTAGACTCAAAACTAGTAATGTCCACTTTCTTCTTCTCAAGCACGTATACCTTTAGTCTTTGCATTTTTCTTTCAGCTTGTAGGATATCCAGGAAAATATAATAATAATAATAATAAACAGATATTAAGAGCATACCTACTATTTTCAATTTTCTTAGAAATAAAAATCCCTTCAAACTACAAAATTCCACCTGCAACTTCAATAAAAATTGTCAAATCAGAAACAGAGACTAAAGGACCTTATTCTAACCTAACTTGCACATAGTAAACTCTGGATTTATCCTATCTATAGAACCCAGGATAGAGTAGTGAAGTGAAAAAATTACAGTGCTCTAACCCCTGAGCTATGGAGCCCTCAACTGTGAAGTGGAAAATAAAATGCACAAGAACTGTGTTTTCTGAAAGACTACCATTCCTCCAAATTATCTGTCCTCGGGCAGATTACTTAATCTCTCTGGTTACCCTTTTCAGGTTATTTTTTAAGTTGGAAAAATAAACAGTCTGAATAAGTCCTTCTAAATGAATCTGGCTCATCTTCTTTCTTTTATCATCAAATTTCTTGGATAAGAAGTCTACCTTCACACATAACTGTATCAAAAGTTAGGAACTGTAAAAAAAAAAAAACAACAACTTAGGAATTGCAGTGCATTTTCCTCTCAAAAAAAATGGCAAAAGTGAACCCTCCCTTTCTAATTGATCCTCCACACTGTGATTCTTACATTGACCAATCAAGATGCAGAAGCTTAATTTCCCTCTCTTTGAGTGTAATTAACTTTCTTTTCATTGACACTGCCCTCAATGATTCAGCTGTACCCAGAAACACGAAGTGGCAGAATGTCACTGTGTGATTCCCTAAACTAAGTGAAAAAATGATTTTGTAGATATAAAATCTACCTTATAGCAGGGCACAGTGGCTCACCCCTGTAATCCTAGCTATTCAAGAGGCTGAGATCTGAGGATCATGGTTCAAAGTAAGTCCATTCAGTAAAGTCCAGGACACTCTTATCTCCAATTAACTCCAGGGGTAGGGTAGTAGCCTTGAGCTGAAAAGCTCAGGGATAGCAACCAGGCCCTGACTTAAAACCCTACAAAGACAAACACCACCAACAACAAATCTACCTGATGAAGACCTGCTCCATTGTCTTAGACATATAATTTTCCTGCATCAACAAGATTGAAGGAATCCTTTTTACCTCATCTCTTTTCAGGACGACTCATTACTTCGTTTCTCATAAAAAAAATAATCATGGTTAAAATGATCACATTAGCTATTTGATGTTATCTGAATGCTTTAATACACATTAAATCACTGAATCCTCACCACGAACCACTGTAAAAGTAGGGCTTCTGCTCTACTCTCCAGTGTTTGGCTTCTGGCCCTGCATACACATGTGTCCAGCTTTTAGTCATCTTCCTTCTTCTTCCTCTTCTTTTTTCACTCGGGAGACATAAGAATCTGATGGCCCAAGCAGGAAATCAGAAAAAGATCAATAGCATCAGGCTGTCTGGTTTGGCGGCTTGGATTTCTTACCTGCACCTGGGCTCTTGTTTCTGCTATGAATAACTACTGAGACAACAATATTGAACCAAGGCTGACCCAGTGACTTTGGCTTCTGCAGCAAGGAAATCTGGCCGGCTGACAGTGCCATTGGGCCAACCCGAAGCTCCATTTCCAACAGAGCACAGCTGCAGGGTCCAAGTCTCCATGCAGTTGTATACTGACCCTGTGTACGGAGCTATGTACAATGTTTTGCTAAGAGGTCAGTACATGTTTTCCCAAATCTCTTCTTGCACAAGATGTCAACTCATGGGGGACTGTCCTAATTAGAGGACTTCAAACAGTGAGCCAAACCCTAAAGATCAGAAGGAGAAATATGCTAAAAGAAATATCCACCTTTAAAAGCCTAGCAATAGTTTTTATTTATCATTTGGCTGAGTTCTGACCATTTCTAGAGTAAATGACAGTGCTATCTATTAACATTCTCTGCCCCATAAAAATGATGATGTCATGTCAATTATTCTTTATGTCAAGTCATCTTATATATTTTATGGGTTCTAGACTCTTTAAACTTCGTTCTTGGAAGATGATCATTTTTTCCCTGTCATTTTTTTCATTTGTCTTCATTTCTGTGACTATGATCCTCTGTAATTGTTGATGTTGTCTCAGCTGCTGCATGATGGCTTTCTGCTCTCTGGAATAAATAGTAATCCATTTTCTCTCATTGCCTGAGGAAAATACCAGGGCAACCTGAAACTTGCTTTTTTTCCTGACCATAAAGAATACATAAAACTTGTACTTAAGAATAAAATATTGCACAGAACTCTGAGGGCTTCTACTAACAAATCCTATGCTCTTTTCATTCTAAACTTGTCACATGTAATTTAATTTTTGTAAGAAAACAAATCAGGATAATACCATACATCGCTTTTACTGCAATAAAAATACTTTGCTAACAATTTTTGAGCACTTTATATGTTCTTTGACAATGGAAATATTTAGCATTTGGAGATACCTTTTAGTTTTTTTACACCCTCCTGGGGATTAAATTCAGTTTTAAGTAAGCAAAACTTTCCATTGTTCTAAGACACACCATAAGTCCTCTGGCTTTCAGTTCATATTCCAGATAAAGTTTCACACCTAAGTTTGCCTAGTCTGGCCTTGAACCACCACAGTGCTCCCACTCCTACCCCTAGAGTCACTCGAGCCGCCAGAGCACCACAGCATACCTAGCTTCTTTTTAGATTGGAACTCATTAGTCTTTGCCCAAAGTGGCAGGAAACTACAATCTTCCTATGTTGGCTTCCCCAGTAGCTGGAATTATAGGCACAAGCCATCAGGTTTAGCAAAATCTAATGGTGTTTTTTGTTGTTGTTTAGCATAGTTTAGTTTAGTTTTGCAGCATTGAACTAAAGGCTCTCATTTGTGCTAGATAGGCATTTTACCACTTGAGACATGCCTCCAGTCCTTTTTTCATGATGTTCACTAAAAGATAAAGTCTCACCTTATTTTCTGACACACATAGACTGTGATCTTCCTATTTGACACATCCCATCATAGCTGGGATGACAGGTATAGATCAGCATATCCACATGCTTCAATTGAAAACAAGATTTATAAACTTCTCTGCCTGGGCTGGCTATGTAAAAACAGGTTGTATATAAATATAAACTGCTTGGATAAGATTCACCAAAGACAAATAACTGGGAAAGTGGCATCTGGAAAGATTAGGCACTCAAGTTCAGTCTGAAAGTGCCATAGATTCTTTTCTACCTGGAAATGCAGATGACAAATTGTGGCTGTTTATGCAAGTTTTCCTGCATTATAGTAGATACAAACTTTATTCAGTAAGTTCATCTCAAAGAACAGAACATACTATTCTGTAATAATCTAGTGAATTAGTATATATTTTCACAAATTTTAATTTTATAATTTCCTATTTAAGCCACCTGTTAGACTAACTCTTGGTCCCAAGGATGATATATAAACTACTACTTAAAAAAATCAAAGCTTTTATCAAAAGAATGCCAAACTAGTACTAGCTCAAGGGGTGTGGCAGTAGCCTTGAGCTGAAGAGCTCAGGGACAATGCTCCGGCCCTCAAAGTTCAAGTCCCACACCTGACAAAAAGAATAAATAAAAAACAATAATGTCAAACTGTTCATTTGAGAGTTAGGATCAATTGCATTCCTCAAAATTACTTTGCCAGATTCATTTGATCACAAATAACTAAGCAAGTAGTATTAAGAATCTTTACAGGAGCCAGGAGTTTGGCCTAGTGGTACAGTGCTTGCCTAGCATGCCCAAAGACTCGGATTCAATTCCTAGGCACCACATACATAGACAAATGCTGGAAGTGGTGCTATAGCTCAAGTGGCAGACCTCTAGCCTTGATAAAACCCAAAGACAGTGCTCAGGCCCTGAGTTCAAGCCCCAGGACTGGCAAAAAAAAAGAATCTTTACCAATTTTGTTCACATATACATCACAACATATCATGCATTATACATATATGCAATGTGTCAGATATTATATGTGCATATGTAATGTGTCATGCAATATATGTATGTACTGTGTTATATAATAGAGAAATATATAAGGCATAATAATATACATATGCAATGTGTCATATATTTTACACACATGTGTATTGTATTATACATTATATATACATGTCATACATTTTACATACACATAAAAGTGTCACATATTTTATATAGCAAATCATAAATATTGTATTTGATGTGAGATATACATATTAGCATAGTGAGGTGGAGGAATTTGTATAGGTTTATAATATTTATTGGGAATTTGTATTACTCTCCTTTTTTTGATGTCCCACTAACTTATGAAAGTGTTTGTGAGTTTTTTTTCTTATTGATTGCATTGATATTTAATCTCTTTATACTATTATTTCTTTACTATAAATAGCTTTCAAGTTTACTTCTTCAGACACAATTAAAACCATTTAGTTTTAATTGTATTTTTTAATTTAAGAAACATCTAATATTTACATAGCCAAATTAATCTTTCATGTCTAAATCTATCTGTATTTTATGACTGAATTAACAATCAGTAAATTTGATGAGGATTATAATCAATTGATTAACACAGAACCTGTTGATTCTCTCTCAAAGCAGTTTCTTTTTTTTTTTGGCCAGTCCTGGGCTTAAGCTCAGTGTCTGAGCACTGTCCTTGGACTTTCTCAAGGCTAGAGCTCTACCACTTGAGCCTCAGCACCACTTTCAGCTTTTTTTCTATGTATGTGGTACCGAGGAATCGAACCTGGGTCTTTGTGCATGCTAGGCAAGCACTCTACCACTAGGCCAAACTCCTGGCCCCTCTCAAAGCAGTTTTAACTTACCCTTATTTTTTTCTTTTACTACTTTTCCTATGAGTTTCCTAAAATCAAAGATTATGTGGCTCACTTCTCAATAAAAATCACTTTAATTCCATATGCGATTACTTTCCTATTCTCTTCCTACAAGTATGAATGTTGTTCTTTTATACCTCATTACTCTTAACCTCTAATAACAATACTAAAATAAATTACAAAGCACTTCTATAAATAACTATTTTACCACCTTTACAGAAAGAGAGGTGTGAATTTGGTGTATTTTATATGAAACTGACTAATATCCCCATAAATAAATAAAATTTCTTAGAATCTCTGAATTTCTTTTCTTTCCTTTTATTGTCAACGTGAGATTTGAACTCTGAATCTGGGCACTGTCCTTGAGCTCTTCAGCTCAAGGCTACCACCCTACCCCTGGAGCCACAGCTCCATTCCCAGTTTTTGAGTGATTCGTTGGAGATGAGAGTCTCCCAGACTTTAGTGCCCGGGCTGCCTTTGTACCATGATCCTCAGATCTCAAGCCTCCCGAGTAGCTAGGATTACAGGTGTGAGGCACTGGCTCAAATCTCTGAATGTCTTATCAAATGTATCATTTATTTATCAGAAATACTGTGTAGGAAATGTTGTGGCTGAGTCCCGGAATATCCATTCATAGCATGATGAAGTGCTAATGGCTAAGGACAACATAAAACAAGACAGTTGTGATAACTGCATTTCTGAAACTCACATTGTAGTTGTGGGAGAGAAATGAGAAACAAATATACCAATAAATAAAGTCATTTCAATTTTAATAAGTATTATGAACAAGTACAAAGCTCTTCAAGAGCTTGTAATTAGTGTTCTCTGAGATAATTATATTAGGAAGGATCAATGAATGATGGAAAATAATTAACCAGTAGAGTGGCTCACAGAAACCAGGGAGAATCCTATATTCCCACATTTGCTTACTGTGCACTTAGCCACCCACAGAGCTAGTGAGTGAAGGTGAGCCATATGGGGGGGTAACTAAATCATGGGAAGAGAACCAATTCTTTCCTTCTAGTAGAACAGACATTACAAAAAGGAAACCCAGCACATGCCTGCGGTTCTGTTCTCTGCATGTGGAGGGCAGAAATTGCAGAAGCCAAAGTATATAACAGAGAGACATGAGGAGGAGAAGCTAAGACAGGAAGGGACTCTCAGCAGCACTTCAGTTCTTGTTCCTGTTGTTTCCCAGGCTCAGGTCACCCTATTTTTACTTCAATTATGTGAAATACCATAGGATGCTTCCCATAAATCCCCTTCTTTCTCTGGGTACATGACTTTGAGAAAGAGTTGATAGGTTCTATGTCAAACAATTAATAGCAATCACACTCTAGATGTTGCTGTGACTTTCTATTCAAACCTGGCGAGCATACTTGGTCAGAAAAAAAGAGGGGGGAGATTGCAGTCCAAAAAGAAAAGTCAGTATGTCCAGACTCAAAGCAGACAAAAACAGCAAGAAAAATACTGACAGAATCCTTTAAGAAGAAAACAAACAATTTCTGAGATGTGACCAGACAAGTAGAAGAACTAGGATCATGTGTATCCATTGGGGAAAAGTACAGGATTTGAGATTTAGCCTAAGAAAAATTTCCCCATGTAAAAAGCAAGTAAATAAAAGGCAATTCATTGATTTAGAAAAGGTGTTCTTTCCAGGTATTCATTAACACTTTTCTTAAACATCTGAACATCTGAGCATAGGCTGTATGCCAGCACTACAGAGGGAGGTGTGTCAGGTGTAGAGCAGCAGGAAAAAAGACGAGCTTTCTTTTTTCTGCAAAATATTATTTAAATTATGTATTTTTAATACATTTGAAATTTCATCATATTGATAAAAATCATAATGAAAAGAATAGAGAGAGCAGGGACTCAAAGCAAGGGGAACTTCCTCTTTCAATCCCCAGGAAAATCAGACAATGTCTAAATATCTTTGTGGAGGACCACTGGCTTCTAATGAGCAAATATCAGAGAAGCTACAGCGATGGTACTGAAATGCATAGAACAGGATCCCACAAGGAAAAAAATCATAACATCAAGTTAAAATAACAACAAAGAAAACAAATAAAAAAACACTACCTTAAAGGAAACAGATAATAGAAAGGAACCTAAGCAAGAGTAAAACAAAGCAGAGTGAAGAGATTGCCTCAAGTTTGCTCTTATGGTTGTTAAAGTTTGCTTGTGCAAACTTTGACAGTGAAGTAAGCAAGTCCTTTTCTTTCCAGAAACTCCATCTAGTAAGGGGCATGAGCTTGAAGTCTATAAATTACCACACTATATGATGAAACTATATTTATGAAACTATAAATGATGACACAATAAACATGCCTATTTATAACAAAATCACCTTGCTCAATTTTAGAAAGATCAAGCCACCCTTTTCTTTACTTCCTAAAGGATAAGTCTCTTGGTTGCTACCTAAGGAAATATTAAAGAAAATTTGCAGTTATTGATTTGAAGAATAAGAAGCAATTAGCCAAGTAAAGTTAGCATACATTTAGTTAGGAGCCTCACGTGCAAAGATCTGGACCCATAAGAGGATATGAAATATCAACGATGTAAAGAACACAGGCAGGGACAAAGAAAGAGTCAGTACTAGAGACCTAAGTCCTTGGTGCAGTAAATGTAAACTGAATCCAATAATGCACTTGTCATGGTCACAGAACATTGCATTTTGACTGAGTATATTATAAAGAGGGAAGCATTTGGCATCTTGGAATTCTAACTTAGTATGCTTCATGTCTATTTATATATATATATGCCTAAATGCCTCAGTTCTGCATTTCACTGTGCCTGGATATTTATATCGAAAGTGTGATAAATCAGTGATAATGTCATTTGGCATGTTTCACAACCAGTCAGTTTGACTGACACATGGAATCAACCTAGTGCATTTTAAAACGTCTTAAATCTATGGTGGATAGAAGGCTGCTTAGGTCTTAAGTATCTACTTCCATTGTTCTTTGAAAATTCAACTGTTTGAACATGTTCATTTTCAGACATGTACCCTTCAACCAGAAGCAGACAAGAAGCCATGCAGATTCTAGGAATACCGGCCTAAATCAGTGGACTGGCTGATGATTGAACAAATGAACCAGCCTCAAAGGTTCTGGTATGGAGCAAGACAAATACTAGTTGCCAAGGAAATCATCTTTGTTTCTAAGGTAACTCATAACACGGTATCTGTTGTCATCAGTATCTATTGTATTTTGGTTTGTTTACTTAAGGGTTTTCATTATTGTAAGTATTCATTACCTTAAGTTAAACCAAAGTATACAATTACCACAGTTAGCCCTGTAAAAAGTCACAAAGGCAAATAGAAACTAAGCTCGATTCTAGAGGGATTTAATATGATTTAAGTAAAAGAATGCTATACCTAAGACTGTGAAGACATTGAGGATGGTAAATGGACATTTATGACTTCAGTAACAAGGTCAGAGGAAAAACCTACATAAGCCATGAATTATATAGGTACCTAAAACTAAAGCAAAGCAAGGTCACCTATCAGCATAAAAGAATCCAATCCAAGCTATAAAAAGACCCTCTACAAACACAAAGAATCCTCCAACTAACCCAAGAAAAGATCTTTCAGAAGTCCCTTCATTACTTCTGACACTGTTTATCCATTTTTCCTGCAGCAGTGAGAGCAGTACTAGTGAGAGGACAGGGGCCATCAACGAACAAGCAGTGTCCCACTGGAAATAGCCTGTTTGCTATCTATGGTTCACAACCCATCCGGGAAGGCCTTGACAGGACAGCTGTATCATTGAAGGTCAGGATCTAGGTCTGGTCATGGTGGAATATATGCCCTATGTATAGTGCAATTAAATTTCCTCGTTCTAAATGCAGATGCTATTTCAGAGCAGCATGTTCAGGATTTTTTTTAATTGAACTCTGTTGTTCTTGAAAATGTCAGGTGGAAATTCTCTGAAATGTCTGACATTTTAAATTTCCAAACAATGGATTGTGTAAATCTGCATGAAGACTAAGAAGCCAAATTATGGATCTGAGTTTATTCAGGTAGGTTGAGTTTTTTTTTTCAGCATGACCCAATTTAAACTTTTTCATGTCTATATCCATTAGACTCCATGAAATACTTCTTAGGAAATAGAAGTAAAGCATTATAGGTAAGAAGAAATTTCAAATAATAATCATTTGAGAAATCTCAGACATGATTCAGGAGTGGCATTGTCACAGTTATAATCTCATGTATTCAGAGATAAAAGGACTACAGTCCAAGGTCCAATTAATCAAAAGCACAAAATCCTATATGAAGACAGAAAACAAACTAAAACTGCAGATATAATACAGGATCAAGGATCATGGTTGAAAGACATGCAGAACAATGAAAAGGCCTTAAGTTCAAGTCCCAGACCCTCAAAACAAAACACGACAGAACCAAAACCCAGACATGAAATGGATCCCCTAATTTCTTGTGGCATTTTAATTGGATAACAAAAATGAGAAGTATAGAACAAGGTACACACTAAAACACTGCAGTAAAACAAAAGAGCTATTAATATTGTAGTCAAAGTTCCTATCCTTTAAGGTACTCCACCAAAGTTGTATTTAAGCTCAAGTCACAGTTATAAAATGGGAAAATCAAATCCTCCAAGGAATCAGTACTTAATAATAAAAATGTAAGTCATAGATTTTGTGAGTGGCTATAAGTGAGACTGTGAAATTGAGAGTAGATGGGTTGTTATATTCATGGAGATACAGACCTAGTCCAAGGGGAAAAGGAGGAACCAGACAGAAAGCAACACTGAGGTCAATCAAATATGATGAGAGACACGGAGAATGGCCACCTCACTTCTCAGAACATGCTCACTTTGTCTATAGACAAGACAACTGAGATACTTTTTGAAACAAATTTACTTCATTGAAAAACATATGGGGAGAAAAAAAAGGGCCAGCAGGACAGGTTATTTCTAATAATTCCTGCCTGCCACCTAAAACTTGAAATTTAAAACCCCTGAGTCAGCTACAGAAATAACGTCAGTGTTTACTGAATTACTCTGCTGCACTCTGTCCCCAAACAAACTTGGCATCATATTTGGGAAGCAGTGATATTGGAAAATATATGTTTCAGGGAAACCAGAAAAAAAGGAAATTGGCCAAACAAGTTCAAGAAAGGCAATAGAGAGACTTCAGGATACTATATTTACCTTTGCATTCTGCTTTGGTTACTTAGCAGAATATGTAATGTTGTTAGATAACTCCTCCAGAGATCATAAAGAAAAAAAGCACATTTTGACAATTAATTAAAAGCATTATGGATATCAAGAATTCAAAACTACGATGACAAAAAGTATCTAAAAGAGAAGGCTAGTATCTGAAAAAAAAAAACGTAAAGTTTGATTATACAGAAAAAAAGACATGCAATGCTTTAGGATCTATTTTCCAAAGCAAAATGATCGAATTTATACAACTGATGTTATCACTTCTAAGTTTGGACATAGCCACACTGATAAACACATGTAAAAATGCAAATATATGTAAATATATAAGAAATGTCAGATAAACTTCAAACAAAATTAAAGATTTTTTCTTTTAAGATGTACAGCAAGGGCTAGGAGTTTGGCCTAGTGGTTAAAGTGCTTGCCTAGCATGCATGAAGACCCGGGTTCGATTCCTCGGTACCACATACATAGAAAATAAAGCCAGAAGTGGTGCTGAGGCTCAAGTGGTAAAGCTCTAGCCTTGAGAAAATCCAAGGACAGTGCTCAGGCCCTGAGTTCAAGCCCAGGACTGGCAAAAAAAAAAAAAAAGATGTACAGCAGGTGAATCTTTGAAGCTGAAAGACGTAGTAACCTGTTAAACAGAGGACTAATAAGGAATTCTACGGATGCCTTTATTAATTAGGGGATAGTATACACAACTATCGGGTTTTTGCTAGACTTGAAGATCAATAGGTTTCTTGGGTAAGGAAAAATGCTCATTATAATAGATTCCTGGCTTTTAAGAGATAATTCTTTCTTATTTCTTTGAAAGTAAGACGTTTTTTATTATAGGATTTGGAGGAAGTTTTTGCTTTTTGGTATTTTGGGGGGGAAGGGTTGCTAGTCCTGGCACCAAACCCAGAGCCTGGATACTGTCCCTGAGCTCTTCAGCTCAAGGCTTTACCACTTAAGCAACAACCCCACCTCCAGACTTCTCTGCATACGTGACAAGGAGGAATAGGAACCCAGGGTCTCATGCATACCAGGCAAACACTCTACCATTAGGCTACACTCCTGACGCTGCAGTTCTTTTTTTTTCTTTTATAAGAGAAAATTCTAAAAACCTTTAATAATTTATCAGAAAGGAAGATTATTGGAAGCAGGCAAAGCTTTAAAAGATGACTGGTTTGTAAACATACATTGTAACATCTTCATTTAATGATTATTCATTCCCTAATTTCTATCCTAGAATAGCTAAGTGATAAGAATTGTACATCTTTTTAACGTGTTAGCCAGTAAAGAAAATCTATAGCCTGAATTTTAAGGCTTTGATTCTTAGTAGCAAGTGTCTCCAGTTGGAAAAAAGAGTCATATCTTTTCTGAAAACAGTTTCCAGGCATTCTCAGCAGGACTGAAATCTGGTCAAGTGTAAGTTCAATATTTCAGGGTTCTGAAGTGAATCACATATGGAGTCATAAAGGAAGGAAAAATGTGCATTATTGCTATAATGGTAAACAAAAATAACTATATTTTCAAATGGTTATTTTTGTTCTTCATATAGGTACAGAAATTTATATCGCCAAGATTAAGGTCTGTATTACTTATGATATAACAGATCATTTTTACAGGAACTAGATTTTAAAGCTCATTGCATCCAAAGATTTCCATTATGACCTAATTTGAAATTAAACAGAAATAATTTTGTTCTGCTTAAACAGAATATCACTGTGGTTCAATAAAATAGCACAACACAGTTACAAAAGAACCAACACATACAAATTTCTTGTAGGTTCATAGAAATTTATTTCTGTTCAGGCTGTTTGCTCATTTCTACGTGATATATAGTTGGTTTTCAAAACACTCCACAAAGTATTCTCACAAAGCAGTATCAGAAAACATCAAAATACCGGCATGCTATTTAGTTATTTGTTACTATAATACATGGGCTACCTGAGGCAATACAAAAGGTAAGCCAATGCAGCAATGACACTTGCTAGACATGTCGGAAATGAACTTTACAACCTGGAGGGGAGGGGAGTTTGGGGAGAAAGTGAGAGAAAATGAGAGAGGGGGTAACACTGTTCAAAAAGACATATTCATTACCTCACTTATGTAACTGCAACTCCAATGTACATCACCTTTACAATATAACTAAATAAATATATTATTGTGTTGGGTTTAGTTTAATATGAAAGTCACAGGAATTAATTAAGCACGTTGAAATAAATGATGTACTTTAACATAATAGTTGTGGATTCTTCGGGAACTTCTTGTATTAGAAATAAAACACAAAGAGGAGGAAATCAAATAATAAGCAGTGAGATGCTTCCCAGACAACTATTTGAGTTGGCTTTACAAATCTCTGGTGTTTGAGAGGGCCTGATCATGTCTCTGGTAGGTATAGCATAGGCTAAAATGGTGGGGTTTCCTAAATGAAACGCCAGCTTTTAAGGGGGACTAGTTAAATTTAATATGTTTAAACTGCTCAAGCAGAAACACAGTCAAAGGACAAGAAAAATGAGATTCCAGCATCTCTGGTTGACACTGTCTCAGGCCCAATGCTTCTCAATGCCCTTTTAAAATAGTTTATTTTATTGTATTTTAAAGGTGAGGTACAGATGAGTTATAGTTACGTAAGGAAGGTAATGAGAACATTTATTGTCAAACATTGTTACTCCCTCCTTTGTTTCTCTCACACTTCTCAGTGCCTTTGATACCAACACAAAAAGACAGAGAGACAAATACAGTACTGTGGTACATTATAGAACATTAGTGAATCTACCATCAAACACTGACTTACTAACATGAAGAGGATATTAAACACATAAACTTTTCCTAGAAGAAGTTCTTTTGAGTTTTTTTAGAAGTTCAGATATGCGATATTAAAATAAAAACATTCATAGAAGAGTATAATGGGTTAGTATTTTTCTGGAATGAGTGTTCTTTTACTCAAGAGAATAGCACAGCATTGGTAATTACAGTCATATATTTAAAAGCTCTCCAGCCTGTCCAGAAGCATAAGCAATCATTACATATCTTCAAATGAAATCTGAAGTCCTTTGGAATTCTTACATAAACATTCTGCAAAGCAAGAGGTATCATATAGAGAGTTTAGGATGTATCTTTTGAAGAAATGGCTGCCTACTCCCACTTACAAAGCTATATTTCCTTTACTAATATTGTAGTGGAAGTGTTTAACAAAACAACACATTATATAAATTAAGCTTTTGTTTTACTGTGCAGGATGATGCTGTTTAGTCAATGTTTTGAAATAAAAATCCTATACCTAAACCTCAGACTGAGAATTTGGTCCATTTTTGAAGTGTGGAACTAGAGAGTAGTGAACTCAGTCATGGAAAATGTCATTTCTAGGACTGATCAACAGGAAAATTCTAGAGCTACTTCACAAGTACCGTCCCCATTTGTCTGGCACAACAAATGGATAGACTTTTTTAGAGCATTAGGATTTTTCTTGTTATCACGGGACAGCCAGTATTCCTCAGCACACTTCCATTCAAGTTATTAAGATATAAGGATCAATTTTTTAAGTAAACAAGTGTTATTTATTATTCAATACCTGTGGAGGTTTAGTTTAGAACCCACACACACTTCAAAATCCAAGAAACTCAAGCCTCATGTATAAAACGGTACCATATTTACAAATACCATAAGCACATCCTCTTTCCTGAACACTTTAAGTCATATCTAGATTCCTTGTGACACCTGATATAATGTAAATGCTATGTGAATGGTTGTTGTAACAAATATTTTTTTCCATATATTTTTATTGTAATTAATAGAAGGGTTACATTATATTCACCAGATAGAAGGTGCATTACTTCACAAACATTAATACCCTTTCTCATGTCTTGGTCCCTATTTCCCTCCCCCCACCCCTGCCCCTCATCTTGTTTTCCCCCCTTCCGTATCCTATTTCAAATAACCAAATAAATATATATATATGTTATATATGCTATAAAATATATCAGATAAATATATATGATATAAAATATACCAGATATATAAAATATATCAAATATATCAGATAACAAGGTAGAATTCTGTAACAATATGAGATAACCAAGGGATAGCAAAAGAGATGAGAGATAACATAGTACATTAAAAACAACAATCACTCATTATATGGCTTTTGTTTCTATATCCTGAAGGTCCTTTCATTTAGCGTCATACTATAGTAACATATTCTTTTTTTTCATATATTTTTATTGTAATTAACAGAAGGGTTACATGATATTTGCCAGACAGATGGTGCATTAATTCCCATACATGATATTTGCCAGATAGAAGGTGCATTAATGATTAAGTTACTGAAGAAGAAAAAACAAACAACAAAATTGATATTACTTCAGAAAGTTAATTTTCCTTAATATGAGCTATGTATGAATAACCTGGAGAACTCTTATATGTAAAATGTAAAAGGGAGATGTATTAGAATATATTTATTTGCATATAAACAGGACTGACCTACAAAGTAAATTCTCTTCCATTAAAATGAACTGTAAGAAGAGTTCATTCAACACAAATTTTAGAAGCACATAAATTTTTAACAATGCTTCATATATGTTGGACCTAAAATTCTAGAGAATGCACAAGAATTTTAGAAGAATATTTTATTACAGTTTATTTTTTTTACCAGTTTTGGGGATTGAACTGAGGGCCTGGGTACTGTTGTTGGGATTTCTCAAGACTAGCACTGTCACTTGAGCCACACAGTACCACTTCTGGCTTTTTCTGTGTATGTGGTACCAAAGGAATCAAACACAGGGCTTTGTGTATGCTAGGCAAGCACTCTACCACTAGGCCATGCCCCCGGCCCATTGTTACAGACTTTTTAACAGTATGGAAGGATCATGTCTTTTTTTAAGGAAACACAACAAGGTGATTTGACTAAACTTACATCTTTTTTGAGATAAGATGTTTGCAGACTTAGAAAAACTGCAAGGTGCAACTACCATAGAAATGACACAATAACTTATGAAAATGGCATGCCAACATAATCTTTCCCTGAATCCTTTATTAGTGGCAGTCATCTTCATCTGTAGTTCATTTTCATTTTGCTTCATAATTCTATTTTGGTTTGTTTCAAATCAGAAAAATATTTTTCAACTGATTGATTTCTCAGTATTAACCTTTCTGTGAGCTAGCTACAACTTGAAAATACATTATAAAACAGCTTGATTTTTCCCCCTGCTGACAAATGATGCTCCGTTTCCACAAAATGCTCCTACAGATACACAATCACAAAGGAAGATGAATTTCACTGATGGTCAACATATTATGTATATATATTTATGATATATATATTGAAGGGTAGGAAAATGTTCCCAGTATGATTCATGTTTTAGTTTTATTTCCCAAGAAATGCTTTTAAAAGCTGTCTATATGTATAAAAGCATTATTCCCAAAGTATAAAATAATACTCTATACAATATTACTTTCAAAGAATTTTCTTATATATTATCATTTTTGCCTCCATTTCAATCCAATGTAAGAAAAAGGGTATCTATTATTTCCTAATGTCTTATATAAAGAAACAAAAATATTCAGATGTAATGTTTCACCCAAGTGCAGTTATAAAATCCTCCTGACTCTAATTTTCTTCTCTTTTCAATGTTCTGACCAGATAAATACCTTAAGTACTATTTCAAATGAGTCTTTCAATTCATTAGTCCTATAAATGCAGTCTTTCACTGTGTACTTACAATTTGTTTAAGGAGCAAACATGTTTATCATGAGTGATTAGCATAGCATTTATTGCCTTTGATAATTTAACATTCATTCTTGTGTCCTGTTTATTAATTTTAATAACATCCAAATAGCACAACTAGACTTCTATGATTAAGCAGTTGACTTCCTACTACACAGAACTCAACACACTGATGTTGCAGAAAAGAATTTCAGTATAATGAAGTAGAAAATGTTGATTATATTAAAATACTGTTCAGTAATCTGACATTTGGGATTTTACAACTTTGAAGCATCATGGTGGATTAGTGAGTGGGTAACAAAGGCATGTATAGGCCCAAGACCAAAAACGAAGTATGACTGGGCCAACATAAATATTTGGATACAATCTCATTTATTTTTTTTACATGACACTTCTACAACATAAAACCATCAGGCTGAAAATGTAGCTTAGTGATAAAGTGCTTGACTATCGTGTATGAGGACATGGAAAGGTAATTAACTAAAATATTAATTGTAAATATATCATCTTTTATTATAAAATTTTCAGTTTAAGGCAGGATGGAATGGCAAAAAGTAGATAGAATTAATAAACCTTAAGAGTTTATAAATACAGTTTACTGCTGATGAGAATGCAAATCAGAAAGTTTGTAACTTCACAGCATACATCAAAATGCATGAATCTGAATAATGGAATATTTTGTGTCTAGTGTAACTTTTATTAGTGCTTTTTTTTTACTTTCAAAATATTCTCAAACTCACACATAAATATTTATTAATTTAAGAATATCTTTGAGGAATTATTGGGAGGGGTAGGGGAAATAAATAGGGACAAAAACATGAGAAGGGGTATCAATGTGTGAGAAGTATTACATCTACTACCTGATGAATGTAACTGTAATCCCTCTATACATTACCCCAACAATAAAAAAATTAAATAAAAATAATAAAATTTTAAGAAGAATATCTTTGAAGAAGTACAATGGCATTTCAAAATTTTAATTTTTAAATTGACCTACTAGTCAATTTCATCAGTACTAATCCAGACCAAGTAAATAAACATATACAGGGAAAACAACTGTACATATGAGGGTAACATTACTTTTACTAAAGGAAATTTTAAAAAACAACCCCGATACTGGATGGCTAAACAAGCATTTTCATGGGAATGATGAAGAAAGCCTCACAGTGTAATAAGTGAGAAATGAAAACTCAAATCTATATACACACTATGTTCTTAACATTGCGCACTGATAGTGGTAAGTAGGTAGTGGAATTTCAAGTGTTTTAAAGATTCTTTTTCTTGAATTGTATTATCTTTAAGTAGTAATACAATGGAGTTGCCATCCAACAACACAGTTTATGACTACAATGTATCTTTGATCAGTGTCACCCTTCACCATTTTTGCCCTTCCCTCTTAATCCTATCCCTTACCTTAATTCTCTTAATTTTCTAGAATACACATTGAATGTTATGACTGCATTCTCCCCCTTTCCAATTTCATTCATCTACCCCCTTCCAAGTTTCTTCTTTATATTTTAGTTATTTCTCAATTTCCTCCCGTAATAATTTGTTATTTTATATTCTGAAATATAAAATATTATTTTAAACGGCATTAAATGTTAATAACATGAAAATATACAATAAATATAACCCCAATTTTAAAAAGCTCTCCAAAAATAACCATAATAAAAGCACTGAATTGGCAAGGGAACTGATAGATAATCAAAATAACAGAAAATTAAAATCATTTTTAGAGTAATTTCCTCCATTCACTCAGACTCAAATGTATAAATGATATGAATATGAGCTTTTTCATCTACTATATTGATCAAGATGCACTGGAGTAGACTCCATGGCTACGTGATTAAGGTTAGATTCTACCCTTAAACGACAGAGGATCTAAAGAATGTAGAGGATCTAAAGACATGTGATTAGGGATGGGAGTTAGCCTAGTGGTAGAATGCTTGCCTAGCATGCACAAAGACCAGGATTCGATTCCTCAGTACCACATACATAGAAAAAGCGAGAAGTGATACTATGGCTTAAGTGGTAGAGCTCTAACCTTGAGAAAGCTCAAGGACAGTGCTCAGGCTGTGAGTTCAAGCCCCAGGAGAGGAAAGAAAGAAAGAAAGAAAGAGAGAGAGAGAGAGAGAGAGAGAGAGAGAGAGAGAGAGAGAGAGAGAGAGAGAGAGAGAGAGAGAGAGAGAAGGAAGGAAGGAAGGAAGGAAGGAAGGAAGGAAGGAAGGAAGGAAGGAAGGAAGGAAGGAAGGAAGGAAGGAAGGAAAGAGAAAGAAAGAGAGAGAGAGAAAGAAAGAGAGAAAGAAAGAAAGGAAAGAGAGAGAAAGAGAGAAAGAGAAAAAGAAAGGAAAAGAAAGATATGTAGTTACATCTCACTCAGAAGAGATTACTACAATAAAAAAAACAATTATGATTTCCTGACATCTTCCAATTGTCCCATTAAAGCAGCCATCCCTCATAGGATCTAGCCAAGCCTCTACTTCTCTAAGCTGATATCAGCCAATGATTGACCATGACAGAATATTATGTCTGATTATTGTTGGGCTTTCTTTCAGCTTAATGGCAACCTCTACTAAGGGATTCCCAGTTGGCCTGTACAAACTTCAAAAGTTTGTTAAAGTTTTAGGGATTTTCCTCCTGGATTTTCCTTCATTCTCTTTGTGGTTGTCAGAATTTCATCTTGGTTTGAAAACTCGTTTCTTTTCTTCCTTCAACCTTCTCATACTCAAGAGGTTTCCATTATTGCACTCTGAATTCTGACTAAGAAATGCTTCATGAAGGAAGAAACTTACAAAATAGGAATAGTGAAAAAAAAATGATGAAGTCATTTCCCTCATTTCTGGCTTTAAAAATGTTTTGTTTTCTGATATATTGAATTTATTTGTATTTGGATATTTGAAATTTTATAGGGAAGGGGGGAAAACCAAGACGGGTGGGGGGGTGTAGGGGGGGGAGGGAAATGGGTACCAAGACATGTGAAAGGGTATCAATGTATGTGAATTAATGCACCTTCTATCTGGCAAATATCATGTAACCCTTTGACTAATTACAATTAAAAAAAGAGAAAAATAAAGAATTATGCATACAAAAAAATGTTAGGGTATCTACTGATTACGACAAATGAGGGAAACCATTGAGCCTAAGTTCCCTTGAGTCTGGCTTACTTCATTTAATATGATTTTTTCTAAGTCTTTCCATTTCCTAACAAATGGAGCGATGTCATTCTTTCTGACAGCAGCATAGAATTCCATTGTGTACAAATACCACATCTTGTTGATCCATTCATCAACTGAGGGACATCTAGATTGGTTCCATATATTTGCTATGGTAAATAGTGCTGCAATGAATATTGTTGAGTAGAAACCTTGGGCTCTCCTAGCAGAGATTTGCAATAGAGCAAAACCTTCATACATAAGGCCATATAGTATGATGCTAATTAAAAGGACCTCTAGGAAATAGAAACAAAAGCCATATAATGAATGATTATTGTCCTTAAGGTACTGCATTATCTCTCAGATCTTTTGCTGTCTCTTGGTTATCTCATACTGCTACAGTATCTCACCTTGTTAACTGATATATCGGATGTATTTGTATTTGGTTATTTGAAATTGGATAGGGAAGGGGGGAAAACAAGATGAGGGGTGGAGGTGGGGGAGGAAATGGGGACCAAGACATGTGAATGAGTATCAATGTATGTGAATTTTAATGCACCTTCTATCTGGCATGTAACCCTTCTATTAATTACAATAAAAAATCTTAAATAAAAAAAGAATAAGAAATGCAAAGAAAAAATGTTAGGGTAGGTTGGGTGCTGGCAGCTCATTCCTGTAATCCTAGCCACTCAGAAGGTTGAGATATGAGGACTGAGGTTCAAAGTCACTCAGGCAAAAAGGAAAAAAGTCTGAGTGACACTGAGGCTCAAGTAGTAGAGTGCTAGCTTTGAGCTAAAGAACTCAGGGACAGCACCCAGGCCCAGAGTTCAAGCCCCATGACTGAGACACATATCTCCAAATTAACAAAAAAAAAAAAAAACAGAAATAGATCTGTGGCTCAAATGGTACAGCACAGTATTCAGGCCCCGACTTCAAGCCCCAAAGACTGGCACACATACACACACACACACACACACACACACACACACACACACACACACACACACACACAGAAAAGAAGGAAGGAAGGAAGGAAGGAAGGAAGGAAGGAAGGAAGGAAGGAAGGAAAGGAGGGAGGGAGGCACTGAAGGAAAGAGGGAGAAATAGGTGCCTGGGGCTTTATTAGTATTGGCTGAATAACAGCATTCAACTTTCCAAGACCCTAGAGTAACATAAAAGAACTGTCCTTTGTTTCCCTTCCCAAAGGTAAAGTTAATCCTAGAGCATCCAGACATTCCCTAGCTCTGAGTGTGAACAATTAGCTTTGTTCTTTTCTCTTACACCTCTAGGGGAAGCAATAGCTTTTAGAAGTTACAAATGTCTAAGCAATGTGTAAGTAGGAATCAACATTCCACACTTTTGTCACCAACTCCCTATTTTTTTTTCCCAGTCCTGGGGCTTGGACTCAGGGCCTGAGCACTGTCCTACGGGCTTTCTCAAGGCTAGAGCTTTACCACAGTACCATGTGGTAAGAGCAAGCAAACCCAGGTTTTCATGCACGCTAGGTAAGCACTCTACTATTAGGCCAAACTCCTGGCCCATCAACCCCCTATTTTAATACACACTAGTGTGACTTGCCTTTATTTGATTCATATTGAAAGATGAAGCCATTCATTCTTTTGGATTTCAAAAGTTCTGTTTTATTTCCTCAGATTCATCTGAATATATTCATACAAGGAGTTTCTATATCACAGAATAGATGAATAGCACCACACCAACAAAAACAAAACAACAACAAAAAAACCATACCTGAAAAAGGCAATAAATGACAGAAATCAATGAAATAGAAAATAAAAAAGTGTTGGGGGTAAAAACAAAACCACTGGTTTGTGAATGTATGTATAATAATACCATTTTATTTTATTTTATTTTATTTATGTTTTGCTTTTCTTTTCTATGTATGTAGTATCGAGGAATTGAACCCAAGTCTTCATCCATGCTGGGCAAGCACTCAACCACCAGGCTAAAATCCCGGCCCCAATATCATTTTTTAAAAGATTGAGAACCTGAAATAAAAATAAAAATTCGATTGTTTGGGTGAGACAGGAGTCCTTCTTTAGGAAGAGGAGTCACAATTAGTAAGAGGTCTAGGGGATTTGAAGGCTGATAATATTCTTGTTCATGAATAACTATACTTATTTGCATTAATTATCTTTTAGAGTTTACTGTTTGTTTTATGCATTATAATAAAAGCATGAGCAACCATATCATCTAAAACATGAATTCATACATGGATTTTTTAAATGGCAATTTTTTGTACACCTACTTAAAGATAATAATAAAAAAAAGTCTTTAAAAAGGAATTTGAAAAATAGGGTATAAAAGCAAACTCTAGAAAAATTAATTCTGTGCCATATAGGGGAACATCACTAATTCAGAGAACCATTATCTCTCTGTATCAATAAATGTATGAATAAATAATAAGTGAAATAACACTGGGCTCTCAAATACATTAATACTGTTCATAAACTAAACGATATAAAAGTATTCCTGGATGTTAATGTCTCTGTGGAAGAATTATAGGTTACTTGATTTCCCTTGATCTATTTTATTCTTGCCTAAGTCCCTCCAATAAACCTGTATTACTTTGAAAATTCAATAAAATATATAATAAAATGTGTTACCAACCGTACAGAATAGAGTTGATTAATGTAATGGTTATATTCCTTTCTCTCATAACATTGACCCTATTGTTATCATCAGCAAGTTTCTTAAAACACTATGAATTCTAAATCAGTGTTCTTAAACTTCATTGTACATCATAATCAGCTAGCTGTAAATCAACCTATGAAAACATAGTAACATGGCGAAATTGGACCCAACCATTTTGATTCTGAGCAAACCATCCCTCTGAATTTATCTCTCAAGTTTCTTCCCCAGGCATTTTTCCAAACTACGTAATTGACCCCTATCATCATCTTTGCTGTGTGTTCTGTGGCGAAAGCAGAATTTCCATTTCAGAGATTCTTCCTTTCCTGTATGGGCACCCCTACACAAGCTGTAGTTCTTGCCTGGTTGCCCCACTTCCTCCTACTGCCTATGCAGATCTCAGCTCAAATTCTCCTGCCAAGAAAAGACTTTCCTGAATCCTTTCCATCTACTTACCGTTTGCATATTCTTATCACATTGAAATGTTGTCTTTGTAACAATTTAGTAGCCTTTGAAATAAACATTGATGAGATTCTTTAATGTACAGTATCAGTGTTTGCTTTGTTACACTGTAAGTTCCACTAAGTCAAGGCTGAGATGACAGATATACAATGCACATTTGTTCTCATGGAGAGTCAATTGAATGAAGGAATGAACTATTAATGAAATAAAACACAATCTGTAGGCCAAGAATGGTCGTCTAGTGGTAGAGTGCTTGCCTAGCATGCACAAAGCCCTGGGTTCAATTCCTCAGTGCCACATACACAGAAAAAGCTGGAAGTGGTTCTGTGGCTCAAGTGGCAGAGCGCCAGCTTTGAGAAAGTCCAAGGATAGTGCCCAGGCCTTGAGTTCAAGCCTCGGGACTGGCAAAAATAAAACTCTAATAGCTGTTATTTCACAGAGGCACTGAACTAAACATATTTATTAAAATCTGGATTTTTTTCTGGAAAAAATTCCAACTCAGGTTACTAATGACCTTGTGTTATAATGGGAATAACATATATAACTAGCTAATTAAACTTTTGAGATAGGTAGATGATAGATAGATAGATAGATAGATAGATAGATAGATAGATATTTGTCACCTGTACACATTGCATTAATATGAAATATGAATCTTTTGCCGACCCAAATATCTAGTGATGACTCATTTTCTTTGGATTTGGTTTGGATGCAGTGCGTAGAAAAAGAAAGGATGAGAAAACATTTTAGCCTCCTAAGATTAATGACTGTATTTTTCTGTTGGGAACTTAGAGTCCTAAACTAAAATGTTTCTTCTCCAATCCCCAAATGTCTAAGGCTGTACCTAATGTAATTGCTTCCAAGGGGGAAATACTGCTTATATTTTCTGACTAGCTGTCACAATGTTCTGAGTTAATCCTCTCGAAATGCCCAGCTCAATATAATTGTAAGAATCCAGGGCACACTCTTCCCATGGCAGCGTGAACAGTAGACTTATTTGTCTTTGTTTGAGGGACTCTAGATTCACAAAGCCCAGAGAATTTTATTAAGAATTTGACAACAATTTCTAATTTTTAGACATCTGTTTTTTTCAGGGCCAAATATTCTGGATTGGTAGAATGTTCTCACATCGTGTTAGGAACAGAGGATAACACAATTCTTCATTTAGTTGTTCTGAAAAACAGGGTATTATTTTGTTGGCATTTTGGTGGAGCTACTTTTTTATTATTGTATTTTATTATCAGAGTAACATATAGACGAGTTACAGTTACATTCATCAGGTAGTGGGTACATTAATTCTTGAACATCGATACCCCTTCTTATGTTTTTCTCCAAGTTTCCCTTCCCCCACTCCCTCCCAATCATCTTGTTTTTCCCCTCCCCTTCCCTATTTCAAATAACCAAATAAATGTATGTATAATATACCAGGAATAAAGTCAGAGACAGTAACCACAGGTGATAAACCATAAGAGGAAAAAATAGAAAAGAAATAACTTCACATAGTACATTAAAAACAACAATCACAAAGATAACCAAACTCTTGTTTACTTATTTATTCATCTCTTTCATTTTGCACATTTACTTGACCTATAATGACCTACCCATCACTCTCTTCCTTGACTATGTTGCTGTCAGCAAATCGTTTTTAATACTTCTCAGTCTCTCCAAGCATGCTGGAAAACCTTCTGTCTTGAACATTGTTCCCCTTGATTATTCCCATGGTTCTACCCAAAGGCCTTATTTAAAATGATCATCCATCCTTCCCGAATGCATCCTATAACGCTTTCTTCCTTTACATCTTTCTTCAGCATTTATACCACAAACATTCCACTTTATTTCTTTTTATTATCCGTGTTCTCACTTCTCACATAAAAGAACACAAAAACAAAGCTTTGTGTCAGTTTTATGACATAGTATATTCTTAACCCTGATTGGAGGTGCTCAGAAACTATTGTGTAAACAAACAGCTTTTCCACAAGAAACAGCCAAACTAAAATATTCTGGTAGGATGGCAACAGACTCAGTGAGTCAATGGAATACTTGCTCCCACATAGCAGATGGGAAATAATGAGAATCTTCTAAACAAAAGCTTCAGATCCTTCTATATTAGACCCAGTTCCTGAAGGGCAGGCAAGAAATAAAAATGAGATAAGGAGTAATGGGATGAATGATTCTAGCCATCACAATTGCTCTGTTCTAGAGGCAGAATCAAATGGCTGAAACTCCTTAAGGTATTCAAGGGTCATTTAGCACTGTCAGTGTGTAAGTACAACCCCAGGAGGAAAAGAATATTAATTGGGGCTCAGAACTCATAGTGACACACCAGGAAAGCTTCCTAGACACATAAAAGTGTTAGCTAAATTAGGAGAAGAAATGTCTACAATGATCAGAGGAGAGGACAGCTCATTTAGTAATGGCTTTGATACCAGTTTTCTTGGAAATTGTGACCAACTCATATCCTGGGTAATCTTTGCTTGGATGCAGTGGTCCTAAGTTATAACTAAGTGAATCTGCGGACTGTTGAGTGGGAGGAGCTCTTGTACACTACTGTGTATCCGATTCATTACTTGTAGTGAATGTTTACTGACTTCAGTTCATAACCACGCCATCTTTGGAGATTTACCTTTTGCAGAAGGAGGCCCATTTTTCTAAGAAAGCTATTTCCTACCACAAAGAATTGAATCAATAACCAAAACCTATGGACAGAAGGATAGAAAAGGCCTTCCATCTGACCTCATTTCATGAACGAACAAGCTCTGGGAAGTAATGACTATTAAAGAGCTCCCTTCCAGGAACAAACTAGTTTATTTTCTAGCTGAGATGACCCATGCTTCATTTTTATCTCCAGCTCTTCCCTACTTTGCTTGCTTTTCTTCTGAGCGCATTTGTTTAATAACTCACATGAACAAGAATTCCTGTCTTGGCTTTGCTTCAGGGGAATCCAGCCTAAGGCACATGACACACAAAGATATCAATCACCTCTGGCGGAAAATTCTCAGTGTCCCCCAAATCCTCACAAGTATAATTTCAATACACATTAAGCTCTCGAAATCTAAGAATAACTACAGAACTTTGGGATAAATGTGTGTGAGTGTTCATAATCAGATGCATAGATTTTCAAAAATGGGAAAATGAAAACCTGAATGAGCACAGAGAATATCAAGTGAAAATTAACAGGAACAAATTTTGAAGGGGTTTTTGTTTGTTGTTATGAATTTAATGTGCTTTATTCTATAGTTGTACAAAAGAGTTCCCATTCCACAGTATACATGAGTGTGATGACTCTTGTTCAATGTCACCCCTTGTATAATTCTCAGCCATCCTCCCAACTCTATCCCTATCCTTAATTTTCTTAATTTTGTAGGATATGCATTGAATTTTTATAACTGTATTTTCCCCACTTCCTCTCTTCATTCATCTACATCCCATCCCTTGATATAAACCCTTGCTTTTGCATGACCATTTCCTGGCTTTTATTTAGTTGTGAGTCTACCTTTCTAAGGAAATACATTGTTTGAATTCTCCCCTGAATCTATCATATTTCAGTTAATAAACTTGTGTACATTCTGAAATCTGTATTCTTCAATTAATACTAGCTTCTACACCCCTTATCATACACCCTTTATCTCTCTGGGCTTGCCTAACTTCACTTAGCATGATTTTTAGTATCATACAGTATATGACTAAAACATGACCTGTGGACTAAAGGCTAGATCAGTGATTATAAGCAGTACCTGTCTTGCCAAGTGTTACAAGCATTAAATGGATTGAGATCTATAATGGTTTTTAGTGCTTTGAGATTCCAATCCTCATCTTCACTTTTGCTTACCTTTAATATTCTTCAAGGTTTATGATCAGAAACTGATTTTTCATTAATTACCTCACAAAAAAATCTGCAAGTGAACCAGCCTGCCTTGCCCAAAGGTTTATCCCTAATGAGAGTCATTTAAAATGTGCTGAGTGCACATTTGAAACACTGCATGAATGAGTGACAGAGAACAACAGATGTTTCCATTTACACACAAGAGAGAACCATTTCTTTCGTATGCAGAAAAGCGGATTTATTGTTCCCATCTTAGAGCTAGGATGGAGAGGAGATAAGGTTCATATCCTAACCATTTTGAATTAAATGAAGCTTCCTTAGGACCAGATACACTTTAGAGAGCTCCCAAGTGTTGGCTTTATATCTAGAGAGACAGCACACCAGTGTGGCCTGACAACAAAGAGCAAAACTGAAGGACCTAAGGCAACTTCACCCAGTTAGACTAATTGAGAAGATCAGAATTGTATTATCCTTTTGGACCAAAGCAATTAACTCTAGACCAAATGAATTCTAGACAAAGCAAATAACTGTAGATGGATGGGACTGTATGTTATGTGAAATCTTAAGGATCTGAGTAATTTATGAAAGCACTGAAAACTCTAGGCAAATTTAGCTCCCAACCCAAATATCTGGTGTGTAATAAGCATAAGGTAAGAATTTGAAGGAGGTAAGAGCAGAAATTTGACTCTGGGGTGAACTGATTCATCCCTGACAGGTCAACCAGAAAATAAAGAGATGTGGCCTAAGTGAGCAGTGTTCATGCCAGAGGAGAAAGGAGAATCACAGACTACTAAGACCAGAAAACAACTTGAACAACTTTATAGTGGTATCACATTGGAAGAAATTAGATGGTAAGTTAGAATTATCTGGTAAATTTGAGCACAAGCATGTTCTGTGATTCAGGAGTTTTGCTTTTCGGACTATTATATAAAAATTAAAAAAAATAGTAGCTGGGTGCCAGTAGCTCACAGCTGTAACCCTAGATACTCAGGAGCTGAGATCTGAGGATCTCAGTTCAAAGCCAACCTGCACACAAAAAGTCCATGAGACTCTTATCTCCAATTAACCATCAGGAAATCAGAAGTGGCACTGTGGCTCAAATGATAAAGAGCTAACCTTGAGCTGAAGAGCTCAAGGATAGTGTCCAGGTCCAGAGTTCAAGCCCCACAATCAAACAAAAAATAAAATAAAATAAATAGTAAGTAATAAATAAAAGAAAATTCTGTAGATGCATTCTAAAAATGTAAAGAATGCTCATGGAATCACTGTTCAGATTATAAAATACAATATCAATGTTTGTGTGAGAAAATAAATACTAAGTTGTATTCATATAATAAAATATGGATCAACTGTAAATAACTGACATATAATCACTATTTGCTACACAGCAGCTATATCTAATCTCACAAACATTATAGGTCAACATAGCACATTTTCAACCAACTGCAGCAAGGTCCTATTGATGTAAATTCAGTACCAACTGAAAGTAAGGAAAATATCATTTGGAGATGGATTTCCATATTTATATGATGAATATATTGAGAAAACTAAATAAATTATAACTGAAACATTTAGAGTAGTTTATACCAGGAAGAAAGATAAAGTAATGAATTTAGAATACAGACAGAACTGAATCTGTATACTTTAAGAGCATTAGAAATTCAATTTTTCTCAGTTTTTAAATTTTCATCTTACAACTTACATGTATATCACCCTTACTATTTTGTATGTAAACTGCCTCAACACCCAAAGATAATTTTGTAAGGAAACAGAAAAAAAGAAGGAAGAGGAAGGGACAGAAGAAGGGGAAAGGAAGGGAAGGAGACAGAGAATAATCTTTCATAAAATTTTCGCAGAAATTATCAGTGGCAAGTTGCAAGTGGAATAGTGAAACAACCAAGAACCCTCTCTCTTGTCAACTGTATTGTATTTGGTGATTTCGGTAATTATCCTGACACATAGTATTTTGTTGGCAAGTAGAAAGAAAATTTCTTAGTTGGGAAGTTAGGTTATGTCATAATGCAACCTAAAATTTCTTAAAAGATGCTTTAATAATGGTATGTAATCTATACTTTAATAGTTGGTTGTGGTGGTGTTAAATCAAACTCTATCACCAAGATTCTGAGATGAGAAAGCATCTTTTTCACAAACAGCTGCTGTGCCAATCTGTCAGACTCATAATTCCTGCGCTGATTCTTCTTTTTTAGGTTGGGAACAAGTACTGGGGTGACCTTCAGGGAGTCGGAATAGCATAGGTTGCTTTATGTAGCCCCAAACAGGGCTTGGCCGCAATAGTCTGCAGCTCTTTGGAAAATGAGCAGTTAACAGTGAATATCCTTCTTGATATATTTTTAATTTTATACTGAACAAGGTTATGAAAGAAACTCTAATTAAAGTATTAAAGTGAAAGAAAAAAGATTTGTACTTACACATCATGGGTCAAAAACAGGATAAAGAGTATGTAAATAAACTCTTCTAAAATTCTTATTTCACAAGATGTTTCTTTTTTTATTTTAAACACAAGGGGGAAAGGTTTGTTTCACAGGCTTTATTCCTGCGAATCACATCTTCCTTCTCCCTGGTGTTAATGTTCCATGTAATGCAAATTAAATGCACATGTGTAACTAATTTAAATGTTAGAGAATTAAAAGCTGTCTTCATTCCTCCTTTACTGGAAGGAAGGAAGGAAGGAAGGAAGGAAGGAAGGAAGGAAGGAAGGAAAGAAGGAAGGAAGGAAGGAAGGATGGAAGGATAATACTGATCTCTAGGCTTCATAACAGACTAGAGAAATGAATGGCAAAATTGTATTTCACAGGAAAATCTAAATTGACTCTTCATGTTATGAATAGTTGATTACGGTAGGTGCAGTTCAGAAATAGCCCTATCTTAACTCATTTGGAAAAGACAGCTATTCATTTTATGGAGTCTAACAGCCAGGAAAGAGGACAGAAAAGGCATAGTTTTGAGCTGTCAAGCTTCACACACACATACAGAACAAATAGTACCTCTCATCTACAGTGGAATAGAGATGTTGTCCAATAGTGGCCACAAAGATACTCTGGACATGTGGCCCACAAAAATGTTTACATATCCTGTGCATGTCCATCGATGTGTACACAACAAATGTTTTCTTTCTGAAGACAGTATTTCAAGACTCGCCTTCAGTGTAGCCACTTAGAAAGGACCAACGCTGGTTAGATTTTTTTATGCTCTTTGCCCAATACGTTGCAGAATTGGCAGCAATACTGGGAAGATTCTGTTGCCCTTATGAAAGGCAACTTAAGGATAAGTCCCTGTGTTTTAACTCAAAGAGAATTGCTGGGGGCAGACACTCATACTTTATAAAATTTAATGGGGCAGTGAAGACAGAATGCAGCCACCTGTATTAAAGGGGAATCCTTTTCCACAGACAGCTGGGGAGGAAAGAAGAAAAGCTTACCTTTATGATGGTTTGCACTGGATACAACTTTCCCCCACAAGGTGACAATAAATATTATTATTAGCAGTTTTCCTTTTGTTGCTTTCTGTAAGTATCTCTTATTCATCCTGCAGATAAAAAATAAATAAATAAAAATACTAAGTATGTGAAATTGTTGTGTTCCTATTATATTTGCACAATCCTGAAGCCTTCCACAGCATTCAGCATTTATCTCCTGAAGACTCTATCCATACCTTTAAAATGCTGCTTGCTGAACACAACTGATGTTTGGATTTGTCATTGTTATTTGAGACAGAGTCTTATTTCGTATTTTTTTTGCCAGTCCTGGGCTTAAGCTCAGGGCCTGAGGACTGTCCTTGGATTTTTCTCAAGACTAGAACTCTATCACTTGATAGAGTTTTTTCTAAGTATATGGTACCGAGGAATCGAACCCGGTCTTCGTGCATGCTAGGCAAGCACTCTACCAGTAGGACAAACTCCCAGCGCCTTATTTCTTATTTTTAATTTAGTCTTGAACTTGGGATTCTTTCACCTCAGTTTCCCAAGTTCTGCCATTGCTTTGAATATGGTTACTGTTATCTTTCAGTAGTTGTACAAAGGAGTTTCTATTCAACATGTAAATTGATGAGTACAATGCATCTTGAGCAATATCACCCATGTCATCCTTCTCCCCCATCTCGCCCAACTCCACCATCTCCTCAGTTCTCCTAGTTCCATTTTAAGGGCTTCAGCCACCATGCCTGTTCATAAACTATGAATAAGAAACATAAAAAATTATCAAAACAAAGTTCACTGGTATGAGCAAAATGACAAAATCCTTCCTCAACTGGTCTTTATGACACCCTAAAAAAATTGGAGTTACTGCCATTTTCCGGTTCAGATAAACACAGATATAGCTACTAATAAGATTTAAGACACAGCCATTCAAATATTAAATAAATAAATTATATTTTACATTTTGCAGATAAACTTCCTAATGTCAAGTTAAAGGATTAAAACAGATATGTTAGGCAAAATTGCATAGATGAATTCCTGGACATAATGAGAACATTCCAAATGTATTATTTGTACTAGAACTTCAAAAATCATCCAGTAAAGCAGGCTTTGATGGCTGCAATCCTAGCTACTTAAGAAGCTGAGATCTGAGGATTATGATTCCAAAGCCATCCAGGATAGAAAAATATGTGGGATTAATTTTAAAAAATCCAGAAGTGGAGCTATGGCTCAAGTGATAGAGTTTAGTACATAAAAGCTCAGGGACAGCACCTGGGCCCAGAGTTCAAGTGCCAAGAGTAAACTAAGCTGATCTATCTAACATACAAATCTGCACCTAGAAACACACTTTATCAAAAATAGGAGAAAAGTTTAAAACTTGAATTAAAAATTCCAAATTAAGGTTTCCAAGTTGAGACAATAAAATTCAAAAAAGTATGAGGATGACATACCAGTACAATATAGTGACCAGTAATAAAAATTTAGCGCTTTCTCCAGCACTTTACACATTGTATATTTTGTTTTCAGGCCAAATTTAAGGCCTAGAGGCATAGGTATCTTCATTTCCATGTCATAGCTGGTGCAATTTGAAATTTTTCTTTATTCAATCATAATATAAAAATTCCAATTTAGAATGACAGAATTCTAAAATCCTAACCCAAACCACTGCATTGTTCAGGGGAAAGCACAACTAAAATGGAACGAATCTGTATGTGTGTTTATGAGGGAGATAAAATATGTATGTGTCACCTAGAGTATTTTAAATTCAGATCCTATGCCAAACTCTAATTGTATTTGATCTATAGATTCTTATCTTCTCAAATTCCAGTGTAACTTCCTAAAGCTGAATCCTAATCTCCTCTAATTTTTCTTCCTCTTGAGTTTTGTAGGTTAATTTTTTGTTGGTTCACCTTCCAATAATTCCTTTTCCAAAAATAAATAAAGTTTTTACATGTATAAATGCATGAAAAATAAAATTGCACACTACATAGTACATTATTTTAATAGAGATAGTGTTAACATTTTTTTAGCTTGTAGAAGTTGTACACATTAATACCCATACTAGGAAAGCAGTATTAATGAATGAAAAATATTAACTTTTGAATCGGATTATCTGGGTTTGGATCCAGATGCTACCAGTTTTAAAATATGTAACCTTTATGTAATTTTATTTTTCTTACATATCTTGCTTCAATTTCACTTCTACCTATTGGATTTTCTGTTTCAGTTTCTTTTCCCATAATACTGTATGTGAAATAAAGTATGTGAAAGATCTGTCCCACTGATATTCATATTTGGACAATAAACTGAGTATAACAGTGATTATAATAGTCACTGATTCTGTTTGTTCTTGAATAGTCTAGGAAGGTAAGTTCCATTCACGAAACAAATCAGTAGACTCTAACACCCACGGTTGCAAAAGTTCTGTTTAACTTGGCTTTGTGACGTCAAACACAACATACCATGGATTCAGTGCTTACAATTTTAAATCAAGTTTGGGTTTTAAGTCAGATTTCATGTGTAACCATTATATAGGACTTAAATGAAACTCTTCAATAACTCAGCATTTTCTTTATCAGGAAGATAAGGAAAGCAATAATTTATACATCATAATGTGGCTAAAGAGTAAGTGGAAAAAGTTCACATCTAACTCCATATTGCACAGTAAATAACAGATATTCAATAACAATTACTATGGTTGGAAGCAGGTTCAGATCCATAGAAGTGAATGCACTATTAGTAGAAAAACAAAAGGCAAATTGACATATATTTGGAAAACTCGGGGCTCTATAAATGTATGGCTAAATATATATTGCCAGAAATATTTTCTAGAAGTATTCCACAAAGTACCACAGAATCCTAGGGTCTTTAGGGAATCTCTAAAGAAATATTGATCAAGATGCATTGTATTCCACAAACTGACATGTTATACAACTACTTAAGGATAATAAATTAACCTACTATATCAATAAAAAAGAAATATTGAGCCATAACAATAATCAAGTTTATTATGCTTAAAAAACTAAATACCTATATCAAGTCTGTTATTCTAATGCTTTTATTTCAAAATCCTCTTGTTTCTTACATGTTCTACCATTATACTACCCCCTCTGCATCCAGTGTCACCACTTGCTTGTCCTACATTTCATATAACAGAATGAATAGTACAATTCATCTGACAGGAAGATCTGCTTTGCATAATTCTTGATAATCACTTCCCCATAGTCAATGGACTCTGTTATCAGGTCAATGACCCATCATTTATTCCATACCACTGTGCATCTACCAAATAGGGTGACAGAATGGACAGCTGGCCACGGTCATAACTAGACATATGGAAATAGAAATATCCACAAAGTCACATGTGTGTCAAAGCACAGAAAGAAAAAAATAGAACAACACTGGGAATTCTGTAACAGTTTTCTGCCTATCAGTCCAACCCCACCCCTATCCAGTCAATCATCATTTTCTACCAATACTAACTCTTTAATAATCTCTCAAATATACACACATATGCATCTCTACGGCAGCACTATAATTCAGAGAACCAAAATTTCCTACCCACCAGATCTTATGCCACATAGCATTAACCTCTGGAAATGAAGGAAAAGCATATATGTGACTTTTGACAATTATAACTCCAGCATTAGTAAGTTACTGATAAATACTTTTTACTTAATACAATGTGTTTTGCTATTTACATGTGAAGGTTTTAAAACGCCAGATACCCATGAGTTTTAAAACCTTCACTTGTAAACAGCAAAGGAATCAAATCAAATAAAAAGATGCTCCTCTAGTCTCAGAAGAAAAAAAATAGTGTAAAAAATAGCATAGTCCTGGGTTGGTTCCATATCTTTGATACAGTAAATAGTGCTGTAATGAACATCGTAGGGCTAGTGGCTTCAATATGTCCTTGTTTATAGATTTTTGGTTATATGCCAAGGATTGCTGGGTCATAGGGGAGCTCTATGTTTAGTCTTTTGAGCAACTGCCATACTGCTTTCCATACTAACCTAGATGCCCCTCAGTAGATGATTGGATCAAGAAGATGTGGTACTCATAAACAATGGAATTCTATGCTGCCATCAGAAAGAATGACATTGCCTCATTGTAAGGAAATGGAAAGACTTGGAAAAAATCATATTAAGTGAAGTAAGCCAGACCAAAAGGAATATAGGCTCAATGGTTTCCCTCATTTGTATAATTAGTACAAATCTAGGACTCTCCTAGCAGAGGATTACAATAGCTCAAAACCTAGATACATAAGGTCATGTAGGTTGAGGCTAAACAAAAGGATCACTATGATATGGAAACAAGAGCTTTTTCTTGTGTGATTGTTGTTCTTAATGTACTGTGCTATTTCTTCTCCTACTCTTCAAAATGAACAGCACTTCATTGGTCACAAAGCAAGTTAGAATTTCTTCTCTAGGATGAACAGTCGGGACCATGTCGAGTGTCCTTATTACAACAGTTCCTCGCCAGCCACACTGCATTAAGACCAAAGAAGATTCCAAAATGAAATAAAACTGTGTGCCCAGTACATGTGTGAATATACATTGACCCAAGAACCAAATTAATAACTGGCAAGTGAGTATGGGTTGAATGTTGGTAACACCTTACAAACAAACTGCTGGGGTCCTTGTAACATGAGGAGAAAGCAAAGTATATGACATATCTTTAGGATGAAATCAGGAGATGATAGAAAATGAGAGAGGAGACAACATCAGTCAAAATGAAAAGAAAAAAGGGAAAGTCATTAATAACTATTTTTCTTCTTATTTTTAAAGCCAAACATTCTTGGACAAAATGAAATATAATGGGGTGATCAAAGAATTTTGACAATATAAAAAAGGGGAAAGCAAGGGAAAAAGGAAAAAGAACTGGACATTTCTTCTCAACATTGTAGGATAGCCCAAAAGATGAAGATACCTTTTTATTCTATTTGCTAACCACAGTATTTCAGCTTGAAATTTTCTACTACAGTTTAAAATTGTTACTGTCATCTGTAAAAACAGCAAAAACATAAGTGAATTTCACAATCACAAAAACTGAGTTTCAGAAAAGAAACTTTATATATATATATATATTTTATTGTAATTAACAGAAGGGTTACATGATATTTGCCAGATAGAAGGTGCATTAATTCACATACATTGATACCCTTTAAAAATGTCTAGGTCCCCATTTCCCTCCCCCCCATCCCCACCCCTCATCTTGTTTTACCCCCTTCCCTATCCTATTTCAAATAACCAAATACAAATATATCCGATATATCAGGTAACAAAGTGGGATACTGTAACAATATGAGATAACAAAGGGACAGCAAAAGAGATGAGAGATAACATAGTATCTTAAGGACAACAATCATTCATTATATGGCTTTTGTTTCTATATCCTAGAGGTCCTTTCATTTAGCGTCATACTATATGGCCTTATGTATCAAGGTTTTGTTCTATTGCAAATCTCTGCTAGGAGAGCCCAAGATTTCTGCTTGAGGGAAACCATTGAGCCTATCTTCCTTTGAGTCTGACTTACTTCACTTAATATGATTTTTTCTAAGTCTTTCCATTTCCTAACAAATGGGGCGATGTCGTTCTTTCTGACAGCAGCATAGAATGCCACTGTGTACAAATAGCACATCTTGTTGATCCACTCATCAACTGAGGGACATCTAGGTTGGTTCCATATCTTTGCTATGGTAAATAGTGCTGCAATGAACATCATTGTAATAGTGGATTTAGTATGTCCTTGTTTCTGGACCGTTGGGTAAATGCCATGTAGTGGAATTGCTGGGTCATAGGGGAGCTCTATGTTTAGTCTTTTGAGGAATTGCCATACTGCTTTCCATAGTGGCTGAACAAGTTTGCCTTCCCACCAACAGTGTAGTAGTGATCCCTCCTGGCCATATCCTCTTCAGCATCTGTTGTTATTAGTTTTCTTGATCCTGGCCTTTCTAACTGGAGTGAGGTGGAATCTGAGAGTTGGTCTGATTTGCATTTCTTTTATGACCAGAGATGTTGAGCATTTTTTCATGTGTCTATAGGCCATTTTTGTTTCTTCTTCAGAGAAGACTCTCTTTAAGTCTTTGGCCCATCTTTTAATGGGATGGTTGTTACTTTGGAGATTAGTTTTGGAGTGATTCAATTTTTTGAGCTGTTGATATATTTTAGATATGAGGCCTTTGTCCATTGTATGGATGGTGAAGATCTTCTCCCACTCTGTAGGCTTCCTAATTAATTTACTAGCTATGTCCTTTGCCATACAAAAGCTCTAAAATTTAATGCAGTCCCACTTATCCAGCGTTTCTCTGATTTGTTGTGATTCTTGGTCCTTATTAAGAAAGTTTCAACCTTTGCCAAGGAGGCCTATCTCCTATTCCTTCTTGTAAAGTTTTCAGTGTGTCGGCTTTTACTTCGAGATTTTCCATTCTATGTCAGAAGTTTTAATTATGGGGCCAAGGGTTTGGCCTAATGGTAGAGTGCTTGCCTAGCATGCACAAAGACCTGGGTTCGATTCCTCAGTACTACATACATAGAAAAAAGCCAGAAATGGTGCTGTGGCTCAAGTGGTAGAGCTCTAGCCTTGCAAAGCCCAAGGACAGTGCCCAGGCCCTGAGATCAAGGCCCAGGACAGGCAAAAAAAGAAGTTTCAGTTATATCTACTGAAAAAAATACATTTAATTATATGCACACAACAATTTACAGATGACTTTTCTATAAGAAAATCATTTTCCAGGGGCCGGGAGTTTGGCCTAGTGGTAGAGTGCTTGTCTAGCATGCATGAAGACCTGGGTTCGATTCCTCGGTACCACATTACATAGCAAAAAGCCAGAAGACATGCTGTGGCTCAAGTGGTAGAGCCCTAGCCTTGAGAAAATCCAGGGACAGTGCTCAGGCCCTGAGCCCAAGCCCAGGATTGGCAAAAAAAAAAGAAAAGAAAAATCATTTTCCATTAGAAACAGAAAATAAGCTCAATTAGTCAAGAGAAGAATATGGTGAAAAAATGGGCATAAAGCCTGACACATGATGGAGTAAAACATGCTGGATTCCAATAATCTAGATTCCTCCTTAAGATACTAGTACAATTAAGTCTTTTAGGACATTTCTCTACATTGACCTAATATTTAGTCAAGCTTTCTATTAAGTAATTACAATGGCCTTCATTTTTACAACAGATCCAGTACAGAAATCAACCTGCTTTAATTGGTAAGGCAGGAGTGCCCTTTCTCCTCCCAGAGACCAGTAAGTCTGCATCAAATGTTTAAACTAGGTATATTACCACATCAAGCAATGCTTCAAATCTCAGAATTTACCTACTTATTGGGATAAGAATAGAAACCAAATTTCATCCTCAGGAAGAATCCCATCAACACCCATTTGATGGAACTTTGCTTCTCATCCCTCTCTCTCATGTTCTCTATATATTAGTGTTCTGTGCTGAATCCCACCCCTTGGGTTCTGTTCAATAGACATCTTTGAAGGTTTAATGAAGAAAGCTCTTTTGGATTCTAAGGAAGTTTTGGCAACATGTACAATCACTTGCTTCTTTCACACAAATTTCATACTATTTGCTTCTCAAAAATACTGAATTTTTTGTGGGCACAAAAATCGAGTGAAATGATTGATTTATGCTTGGCAGCGTATGACCAAATTTTTGGATTCACGCATACCTTTACCACCCACAGGTTGAAACAGATAGACTAGAAATATATTACCATTTAAATGATTTACCTAGAAACATACAATATTCAAAGTCGCAAGCTCTAATACTTAGAATGAAATGCTATAAAACAAAAAATAAGAGAAATCATTTAAGATTTCTGAGAGCAGTGGGAAGAAACCTGAAATGATCAAATCCATGCTACATTACTGCACATCATTACAAGGTGAATCACAATACCACATTTCTATCTATACTATGGCAGTGACATCTATTTTCTCAAACAGAATTGCCATTGTAATAAACAAGAAATCATTTGCCATTTATACTTTGAAAAAATGATAGGTGTTAAATTAGATGTGTTACTCTGATTTCAAAGATCCTTCTCTTAAGAAATGGGTTTATAAACCAGATGTGATCCTGGGCTCTGACACAACTGATCAAAGAACGTATCAGTTTTAATTAATGATATTAACTATCAATGCCTACATATGGAATTCATGAGTTATTATATATTGTTGTAAAGAATGAATGCAACATTATTGTAAAGCATTTAGCACAATGCCAGGCATAGACACTTAGCAAATTGTATTTATTATTTCCAAGTTATTAGTAATATTGTGTGGGCCATAATCACTTGGCAAGGAATGAGGGAGAAATGAAAAGCCTCAGCAAAAGAAAAAAAGCATATGTGCTTAAATCTTAGAGGGGATTTCCTAAATGCTTTTAGGAATTGATCACAAATCTATAGAACCAAAAATTAGGATTAGAAACAAAGACTTAGAATAAGGGCTAAAAAGAGAATCCTCTACAAAATGAATAAATTCTGGAGGTCAAAGAACACACATACAATGAAACAATACATAATAGTCTTAGATCAGTAAATGTGTCTATGTGTCTTTTAAGAAGAGACACACAGAGCACAATATACTAATTGATGCTATTAATATTACTATGTGGTTTATTTAAAAAGTATTTGTTTACATTTAAAAATACACTGATTCATTCAACATTTCATGTTAACTCTCAACTAAATTCCACATGTATTATTATCCCTAGTAATAAGATTTGATGCATAGTTGAAGGCAAGTTGTTTGTGGTGGAGGCAGGAATCAAATCTAGATCATCTGCGTGATGGCTCAGCTCTAGCTCAGTCATGATTAGACAATGTTCCACAAACTCTGTGATGAGTTGTTATAGTGATGCATGAAACATTTTAGACAGATATATACTCAGAAAATGATGGCTAAAATTAAATGTTAGTTCTCAATTAGCTAGAAAATTTTCAGAAGAAAATCACCTGATTCACTTCATAGTGTATAAAGCAAGTACTCTTGCAGCTCATTACTGTGCCCTCTGGACTAACTAAGGATCAAGCTTTAAATGGTACACCATTTATCATTTATACAAATTGTATGGCCTTGTGAATTGCGAGTTAATACTTTTAGAACTAAGTGCCCCATTTCTACCAGAAACCAGTCTATGCAGATTAGACCTAATGGAACAGCTACATCAGAAGTGCCAACCTTAGCCAAGATTGCCAAATAAAATACAGGATGTTCATGTTAAATGGAATTTATCTGATGTTCACATTTATATGATGTTCACAGTTAACTAAATGTCCTGTAATTTTATTTCCAAGTAGGCCAAACCTGTCTACGTTTTTAAACAAAACACTAAGATTGGCTTCAATGTGGAAACATGAATATTTAAATGATACCAACTTTATATTATGGAATATGTAAAACACTAAAATAATGAAATTTGTGTTCTTTTTGCCTTTCCTGGGGCTTGAACTCAGGGCCTGGGTGCTGTCACTGAGTTTCTTTGTGCTCAAGACTAGCATTCTACCACTTGAGCCACAATAACACTTCCAGATGTTTTTGTCTTGATTGACTGTTTGCAACATTTAGGTCTAAAAGAATTACCTAAAGGATATTCTTTTCAAGTTGGCCACAGTTCAACTGACAGATTCTACTGATCAGGAATCTGAAATGCTTATTCCGTTTGATTGTTTTTTTTATTTAATTTTATTGTCAAAGTGATGTATGGAGGGATTACAGTTACATATGTAAGGTAATGAGAATATTTTCGTAAAACAGTTACCCCCCTCATTTTACTCCCGCTTTTCCTCCCACACCCCCGAAGTTGAAAAGTTCATTTCCAACATAATGTCTTGTAAGTATCACTGTTGCATTGTTTCACCCTTTGTCTTACTATTTGGTTATTCTGTTTCTTCTTTTTTTTTTTTTTTGATGGCATTGACACAGAGGTTTGTGTCTTGGGTACAAACTATTCACTCTAGACATTTATTTAATATCTCTAACGATTCAGCTTTAGCTTTGATTTCCCTTTTAATTATAGTACATGCTTCATTGAGTTGGTGGGATGGCAAATGAGAATTTAGGAAAAGTTCTGACACAGAGTAAACAATCTATAAATACTATCTGTAGTAAAATCACACAAAATGATTCTCTAGTGGGCAGGGAGTTTGGCCTAGTGGCAGAGTGCTTGCCTAGAATGCACGAAGGCCCACCTTCAATTCCTCAGTACCACATACATAGAAAAAAGCTGGAAGGAGGGCTTTGGTTCAAGTGGTAGAACTCTAGCCTTGAGAAAAAGTCCAAGGACAGTGCTGAGGCCCTGAGTTCAAGCCCGACAACTGGCAAAAAAAAATGATTCTCTACTTAATACCTTGATTCAGCATGGGATAAGAAGTTAATTTCCATATCTACCCAATGAGCACCACAAGACATCAAAAAGAAAACCTGAGACCTGTATCCTTCAATCTTACATTTCTAGCTAAGGCATTCTACTCCTGTCCTAGTAGATACAGATAATTTGAGGGCATGGAATCCATCAGGTTTAAATTTCTATCTCTTTTGTGCTTCTCTGTATTAGCTGTAAACTACAATATTTTTCTTAATTTCTGTTTTGCATTCAGTACCTTATCATTAACATTTGTTTGTTGATTTAAAAATATTTTTTTAAAAAGCCCGGTGGAGTGGCTCATGCCTGTAATCCTAGCTACTCAGGAGGCTGAGATCTGAGGATCGAAGTTCAACGCCACCCTGAGCAGAAAGGACCCAAGACTCTTATCTCCAAGTCACCTCTAGAAAAGGGAAAGTGGGGTTGGCTCAAGGAGACGGTGGTAGCCTTGAGCTGAAGAACTCAGGGACAGCGCCAGGCTGAGTACAAGCCCCGTGTCCTACAAAAAAAAAAATTTAAACCTTTTAACTACCAGATATGATATTGCCAGAGAATGAGCAACTGACAAGAGGCATTATGGCTACATTTCATAAATAAATGTGAGATCTCCTTCTGTATTCTTATAACAATAAGTATCTGATATTAAATAATAACTCATCCACAATGTGAGCTAAAATTTAAAATGTGTGAGAACTATTTATTGAAAATAAACCTAGCTTACACAATTTAATTGATGGTATGTGCTCACCACCAAAATTTTCACAATATTTGTAAAGAGGCTGTGTGACTGAAATACAGACACTACAAATTCATTTCATCTTTTGTCTCCTCTCCTGCAAGAGCATCAATCAAAATTGACGAGAAAAATTCAGATTTACCATCTCCCAAATCCATATAGCAATAACACAAAATTCAAAAATAAAAATTCTCCAAACAGGTTGTAGGCTATAAGCAGATGCTTTACGCATGTACAATCCACAAAGCATCTATTTATAAATGATATATAGATGACTGTAATTCACAAGTGTGGGTGGATTGTCACTAAATAGAATAAGAATACAAATAGATGGGTGTACATTTCTACAGACAACTGAATCAGATACCTATTATTCAATTTTGTGATTTTGTGTGGTAAAGGCTCTGCACATAAAATCTATACAAATTTCAAGCAAAATATTTTTGTTCAATTAAAAAAAGACCTCATTAGAGATTTGTTCTAACCATTTTGACTCTTCTTATCTAGTCTAGCTGTTCTCTTGGGAAATGAAGTCATAGAAGAAAGTTGTTTCATCTCACTCTTTCATGGTGGCAAAGAAGCGAAAGAACTGAGGAAAAGGAAGGAAAATTAAAAAATAATCGATGGGGACAAAAGACCAGACTGTGACTTAATAACAGGATCTCCTATCTAGCAAGTGGAAGAAACATCAAGCTCAAAAAATAATAATACTTTTTAAGGGTTACTTTTATGATTAAGTTTGTGGTCCAAAAAGGACTTTTATTCTCACTGTGGCTATATCTTTGAATAAAATGAATCATTCTTGTTGTACAGGCATTCAATATCTACCAAACTGATGAGCGGTACACATTCAAAAACTCATTTGCCTCTAACAACAGCTCAAAAAATTGAATCACTCCAAAACTAATCTCCAAAGAAACAACCATCCCATTAAAAGATGAGTCAAAGAGAGAGTCTTCTCTGAAGAAGAAACAAAACTGGCCTACAGACACATGAAAAATGCTCGACATCTCCGGTCATAAAAGAAACGCTAATCAAACCAACTCTAAGATTCCACCTCACTCCAGTTAGAAGGGCCAGGATCAAGAAATCTAATAACAACAGATGCTGGAGGGGATGTGGCCAGGAAGGATCACTACCACAGTGCTGGTGGGAGTGTAAACTCCTTCAACCACTATTGGAAAGCAGTATGGCAGTTCCTCAAAAGACTAAATACAGAACTCCCTTATGACCCAGCAATTCCACTACTTGGTATTTACCCAACTGTCCAGAAACAAGGACATACTAAATCCACTAGCACAGTGATGTTCATTGCAGCACTATTTACCATAGCAAAGATATGGAACCAACCTAGATGTCCCTCAGTTGATGAGTGGATTAATAAGATGTGGTATTTATACACAATGGAATTTTATGCTGCTGTCAGAAAGAACAATATTGCCCTATTTGTAAAGAAATGGAAAGACTTAGAAAAAATCATATTAAGTGAAGTAAGCCATATTCAAATGGTTCCCCTCAATGGTTTCCCTCATTTGTCATAATAAGTAGAAACCTTGGGCTCTCCTAGCAGAGATTCACAATAGGAAAAAAATTAGATACATAAGGCTATATAGTATGACACTAAATGTAAGGACCTCCAGGATACAGAAACAAAAGCCATATAATGAGTGATTGTTTTCCTTAATGTACTATGTTATCTCTCATCTCTTTTGCTGTCCCTTGGTTATCTCATATTGTTACAATATTTCACCTTGTTATCTGATATATTTTATATATGCTTAATTGGTTATTTGAAATAGGATAGGGAAGGGGGGAAAACAAGATGAGCGGGGGGGGGGGGGGGGGGGGGGGAGAGTTGGATGGAAATGGGGACCATGACATGAGAAAGGGTATCAATACTTGTGAAGTAATGTACCTTCTATCTGGTGAATATAATGTAACCTTTCTATTAATTACAATAAAAAATATATGAAAAAAATTCATTTACCAAAAACCATTGCAACATAGATGCATCCCCCAGCACAAAACCTCCTCAAGGAAAAGGATGTCTCAAGAACACCTCTTATATAACTATCCTTCCCAAAATGCTAACATCAAAAGCTTACCAATAAAATTAATAAAAACAAATAGGGTCGGGAGTTTGACCTAGTGTTAGAGTGCTTGTCTATCATGCACGAAGACCTGGGTTTGATTCCTCGGTACCACATGTATAAAAAAAAAAAAGCTGGAAGTGGTGCTGTTGCTCAAGTTGTAGAGCTCTAGCCTTGAGAAAATCCAAGGACAGTGCTTAGTCTCTGAGCTCAAGCCCAGGACTGGCAAAATAAAAATTGAAATTAAAAAAATAAAAACAAATAAATCACCAGAAATACTGGGTGCAGCTATGGGCTAAAAGGCATGCCATTCTGTTTTGAAAGGAAACAAATCGAAAGATGCTTAAGAAGTTAATTCAGAAATTCATTGGTAGACATCCTCACTCTCTAAGACTAATAGTTTCAGAGGAACAATAAAAGAAAACAATAGCCATTGATATTAGCATTAAATCTCAGCACAGCAATTTATCTACAAAGCACAATGAAAGACAGTGATGCTAGCATCTACACACTTACAACTAAATTTATACATATTCTTCTATGTGTTTGATTTGTGCACAACTTTGTGTGCCTTAATGTCCTTGGAGATTTTAATGCAACAAAGTACTGTATTCAGCTTTCAGTTCATAAGCAACTGAGAATCCAACTGGTTAAAAATCAAAGCAGCAACCCCTATGTGTTATAAAAGCTCCATCAACAGTAAACCTCTAACATATTGCTGTCTGGCTTTTTCCTTTTGCAATAAGATTTCAGGTCCTTTTAAAAATCTCACTTTTGATTGTCTAATATGTGGGACTCTCCTTTATGAGTAAAATCTATCACATAATATTCACTGATGCTTACTTTCTCTTTGCCATCAGCTATTTCATCTGAACATTTTCCTTATGGTTGAATGTGGTTTCCTTGGTCATGGAGCAGATGTGTTCTGCAATATACCATCACACTACTGAGAAATGGTCAAAAATTGGTTAAATGTGCAATCTTGAGACATGTTCCCAATAGTGAGATTTATTAGATTGTGAAATTATGTCTCAAGGTGCTGGTGAAAGCCTATTACTTAAGTCTATTTTAGAGAAATGCTCCAAAGAACACCCAGAGTAAAGGAAAGTCCTACATTAGCGGGCAGGTCGAGCAGGCCCAAACCATAACCACTGCTATCTGCTGAAAACAGATTTACCATCTACAACAGGTCTTATATCCTCTTACTTGAACTGTTGGGAAAAGCTAAATACATGAATCATTACACAAAACAACTACATCAGATTACTTAATAGTTTAGCAAGAATTTCCAAATATTCCCTAAGTGAATATTTTGTTTTGTACAATGTGCTTTTGTGACATCTACAGCAATATATTAAGCAAGTGATATTAAGCCACGTAATATGACCAACTGATGACACATATTGTTGGAGACATTGCTTTCAGCCTCCTGAGGAAGTAAGATTATAAGATGGCACCTGGCAGCTCACCAAAGAGGATGAGTCAGTACTTGCTGACCAGGAAGTTTCTTTGCACTGGTTGATTTGTTTCTTCCATGCTTGTGGATAGAGTGTGATTGCTAGACTTTTCCATGTATGCTTGCTGCGTGCGCAGATGACGTTTATTGTGATTGGCTGCTGTATGATATAAATGGTGGAGGATTTCCGGGGGAAGAAGAGAGAAAGGCAGAGAAAGAAGAAAGGAGAGAAAAATAAAAAGACTTCTGCTTACAGCTATTTGAGTCTGTGGTCATTCCCAGTCCGCCTCTGAAGTGACGTGTCATTGCGGCAGGCAGCGACACATATGTAGCAAAACATTATTCTACCTTAAATAGGAAAGGAAATCAAATTCATTCTACAATGTAGATGAGCCTTGAAAACTTACTAGGCAAATTAAGCCAGACACAAAAGTACAAATATTTAATGACTGTATAGTACTTAAAAAGGCATACTCATGAGACAGAAAGTAAAACAGGTAACCAAGAGCTGGAGAGAGTATTAAATGGAGAGTTAATGTTCTACTGGGTATGGGGTTTTGTGTGGGATAGATGACTTTTAAAGGATAACAGGAAAGTTGCCCATCACTGCAATTTTATTGACTTGAATACTTTCAAATGGTTTAAATGATCCCCTTATATCTATTTTACAACATTAAATGAAAAGGAAAGGAAAGATAACATGGCAAGAGTCATAATAAAATAGCTATGCTATTTGACTCTACTCTATAACCTATACTTATTTTTCCATAATACTTTAAATTAAATCTGTCTCTTTGTTGATGTGCTTATTTTCTTTCTCTCCCTATGAGAAAACAAACTGCTAAGAAGCAAAAAAAATAGATTTCTACTTCACTACTTTGTCCCCAGGAATGAAAATGTTCCTCTTTATCAAAGAAGTAGATAAAGAAGAAAAATTATAAAACAAGTGTATTAGTAAATGAAAGAAAAAATGTATTTTTTCCTTTAAATCTTAAATATGTCAGGAATAATCACACATTTCCTTACATTTCATAACATTTAATATTTCCACCTCTTGCAGTCATAAGGATATTTTCAACTTTTATTTATATTTTATATAATCCCCGTGTCTGTAAACAGATTCCAAATTCCTTGAGAAACCATATGCTATAGCTCTATTTCCCACCAAGTATCTTTCCCTTGCAAAGTACCATATGGCAGACTAAGAACTTTCACAAGGATGAGTATATTTGATACACATGACCATGAGCTTGGCAGATACACTCAACCCCCTCACAGAGATGAGAAGTTGGGCTTACAAGAGTAAAGGGACTCTCTCAAGGTCAAAGTCAGTAAGCAGCAGCTCCAGAACTCAAGCTCTTGGCTCAAGGTTCTTTATTTTAATAACTTGATGATCAGAGATGGAAATATAGCTATGTGCTAGAGCATAATCCCCATCATGACAAAAATATCAAATAACATGTTTCTGGTGTTTTATAATTTTTTTACTACTGTAAATGGAATACTCTAAAGTAATCCCTACTAAATGTTTCCTCTGGGATCACTGAAAAAACAGCTTGAAAATTTTTGTTTTTTTTCTTTTATGAAGGAGATAAACTATACATAACTAGAATAAATTTGGTTAACTCTGCTAATATAAGACTATGTACAGGGGATAAAAATTGTTTATACAGATTGGACAGGCCAGCAGGAACCAGTAAGGGAAACAGGGAAATGAGGGCCCAATCTCTCTCCTATACCCCTCCAAAGCCCATTCAACTCCAGCTCATTGAGACTGTGGGGAGAAGAATCATGTGCTGACACACCCTCCCCATTTTCAATGAGGAGCCAGAAATACAGCATCATATCTGAAATTCTCTCCATGTTTTAAGTGTTCTCAGTTAAACCCTATTTTTAAGAATACCATGTGCCAATTACTGTCTGTGGGCAGACAGTGTGTGGCCTCAGATCTAAGCCATCATGCTCCTGAATAAGTTTCTGAGCAGGCAGCACTTTTTAATCAGGAGCTAGGTAAACTCTGACTTGGAAAAGGGAAAAAAGTAAAAAGGCAGAGAGAGCCTCTAAAGACAGAAATGACTTTGAGTAACCTGGTTGTATTGTTCCCTATACTCTTTATTAACTCCCATTGAACACTATGCCTAGGCTTATGAGTTTCAGTGGTGTCATTGTATTAAATAGCTGTGGTCAAAGGGCCACACTGAAGTCTCTGGACCTTAGGATATTTATTTCTTTCATATTTTATTGTAATTGATAGAAGGGTTACATTATATTCACAGATAGAAGGTGCATTCCTTCACATACATTGATACCCTTTCTCATGTCTTGGTCCCCATTTCATTCCCTTACCCCCACCCCTCATCTTGGTTTCCCCCCTTCCCTATCCGATTTCAAATAACCAAATACTCATATATACAATATATCAGATAACCAGGTGAAGTACTGTAACAATACGATATAGCCAAGGGACAGCAAAAGAAATGAGAGATAACACAGTACATTAAGGACAACAATCATTATATGGCTTTTGTTTCTGTATCCTGGAGGTCCTTTCATTTAGCATCATACTATATGACCTTATGTATCTAGGTTTTATTCTGTTGTAAATTTCTGCTAGGGGAGCCCAAGGTTTCTACTGATTATGACAAATGAGGGAAACCATTGAGCCTATGTTCCTTTGAGTCTGGCTTACTTCACTTAATATGATTTTTTCTAAGTCTTTCCATTTTTTTGTGTACTTGAAAGTCTAAAATATGTATTGTTCTCCATGGGGAAATCTATAAGCTAAAAGAACATTCATTCTTGCAAAGATAAGACCAGATACATTTCTACTCTCTAGTTTACCAGTAGCGAATGAACATTACAATAGAGGATGAAAAAAGTAAAGAAAATAAGAGGAACTACTGAAAACAGATATTTTGAGCTACAAGTAGCAATCACCGGCATCAGCACTAGGGTGTCGGGTGAAAACAGTGGAGAAAAAAACAATGAAAAGACAACATATAAAAATACCCAATGAGTCAGTTGGTTATTTTCAGCGGGTAAGAACAAAAACTACAGAGTACAAAAGGATATTTAGAAGACTGTGGTAAAGTGTGAAGCTTGAAATAGCCTACGGTTCAGATAAGCCAGGGAAGGGAAGCAAAAGAGAAGGAAAATGAAATGGCTGATCTTAGCATTTCTGTTGGCATTGAAGCCAGAAGGAAAATTAGAGTTAACTCAGACTCTCCCACCAAGTTCCCTGCAGTTGCTTCTTTGCTGGCACTAGCTTTCAGATGTTCACTTAGTGTCTCCAACCTACTAGCTCCACCTTTGGTAATATGATTCTTTCAAATTCTCTAGCCTGTATATATATTCTTTTCCTATTATGCAATTACATGGAAAGAATGCAAGAGTTGCACTAAGAATATTTGGTCACAGACGATTTCTGGAATCTATTGGCCATTTTCTAAATGAAAAGCAGTACTAAGAAAGGGTATCAATGTTGTGAAGTAATGCACCTTCTATGTGGTGAATATAATGTAACCCTTCTATTAATTACAATAAAAATATCAAAAAAATCAAACAAGAAAAGCAATACTAATTATAGAACTATACTCATAGAGTCATCTTGAGAATCATCAAAGAGGACAACTCACATGAAAGTCTCACAAATTTTAGTTCTACTAATATATTCTCTAAGGAAGCAAAGTTTTATCATCCAGTGAACCTAAAAGCTATGCTGAAATACCTTAAAACACCAATACTTACTTTCAAGTTGAAAACACAGCCGTTACAATAATATCTCTGCACACATAGATGCTATATATACTTTTTATTTTCTATTTTAAGTGATATATTCTGTATTTGTGTGTGTGTGTGTGTGTGTGTGTGTGCGTGTGTGTGTGTGTATGCTCGCACACATGCACATGTTGGCCCTGGGGCTTGAACTCAAGGTCTGGGTACCATCCTGAGCTTTTGTGCTCGACTAGTCCTCTACCACTTAAGAATGAGCCTACCTTCTGATTAAAGTTATCTATCCATAAATTTGGAGTTTGGCACGACTATAGTAGACTTTTTTAAAGATAAACTTTTAGCTAATCAAGTTTGTAATCATATGTTGTTTCTTTTCCATTAAATTCCATACAGTATATTATCTTCATTAACCTCAGAAAGGCACACCCTGAAACCATATAGTCAAAGTATTATTTACTATGTGTCACTGGAACATAGTTAATTATTCACCAGTGAGTACATAGACATTTGTTATCAGGCCAACTCAAATAGTTTTGCAGCCATTTACTCAAAGTTTAGCTTGAGAAAATACCTTATAAATACCATGTACTCCTCTAAAACAAAATATCTGTGTGTGCAGATGGTCACTGCATGGCATTCCAAGATCAGCACATCTTAGTGTCTTTCTCTGTCTTCAAAGACCTCACCTGTATAAAAATTACGAGGTCATTCAAAAACTAATGCATAGGTTACTGAATAAACAATTATGTTGGTTTCCAGAGAAAGAGATCGAATTCAATTTATCAAAAGTGTTTTCTAGAAGTTTTGGTAAATTGGAAAAAAAACAGATAAGAAAACTTTCAGGTTTATCATTCCCTCATGATTTCAAAATTGAAAAATTTCTTTAAACCTTTTTTTCTACATATGAAAAAAAAAATAAAACAACCATAACCTCGGACCTAAATTCTTTAGGGGAGCCTCAAGACAGAACAAATATATTTATCAATGTCCATAGTTCCATGGTTTTGGTAACCATATTAGGTTAACACTTGCACAAACTACCCCCAATATCTCCTAAGAACAAGTAGGTCTCTAACAAATATTTAGCCTGAAATTGGTTTGGGAAATAATTGAGCCAGATATGAGTTAGATTTTCATAGGAAGAAATGGGGAAAATATAACACTGAGAATATGTACAGAGTATGAATGACAAGTGAAAAATGGAATATCCTGTGGTATCTGAAACACAATAGTAAGAGGTACATCTGTGACAAATAAAAGTGTTTGGGCTTAATGTAGAGGTGTCAGGGAGACACTGGGGGGGTCTCTGAATGAGGAAGTAACATGGAAAAAACCTTAACCTAAATGCCTAAAATCTGTATAAACCATATTAAAATTTGGCTATCACATATAATGAGTGATTGTTGTCCTTAATTTTCTGTTATCTCTCATCTCTTTTGCTGTCCCTTGGTTATCTCATATTGTTACAGTATTTCACCTGGTTATCTGATATATTGTATATATGTGTATTTGGTTATTTGAAATCAGATAGGGAAGAGGGAAACCAAGATGAGGGGTTGGGGTGGGGGGTGGGAAATGGGGAACAAGACATGAGAAAGGATATCAATGTATGTGAAGGAATGCACCTTCTATCTGGTGAATATAATATAATTCTTCTACTAATTACAATAAAAATATATGAAAAAAATTGGCTATCAAACATGACCTAAAAATGAGTCAATCAGCTCTTTAAACTAGGTCTAATAACTGACTAGTTCTAATAAGCTTAAAACTAGTTCATATTGTAACTATAATTATTTTTAGTTGACACAATTAAGAAATATTCTTTACATCTTCAAATATTTATGGTAGACTAGTTTTTAGTAGGACTTGAATCTGGTGGGTGGCTCTCTCAAAACTAGATAGTTGCATTCATCTTTCATCAAAATATTGTTTACTAGCAGAGGATCACAATAGCTCAAAAGCTATGTGCATATGATCATTAAGGATGAGGGCAAATGAAATGAGCTACAGAATATGCAAAGAAGAGGTTTATCTTTGATTATTTTTAATGTACTATGTGAATTCATTCTTTACTCTTTTTTCCCTTTATGTTTTATCCCCTGATGTTGCTGTGCCTGACTTTGGTACTTGGTGTAATATATATATATATATATATATATATGTGTGTGTGTGTGTGTGTGTGTGTGTGTGTGTGTGTGTGTGTGTGTGTATGTATGTTTATTTGAATTGGGGAAGAGAAGGAGAAAAAAGATGATGACACAAAGGACAGAGGGTGAGCCAATTTAATAGCAATATTCATAAGACAATATGTTGGAAATGAACTTAACAGCCTGGGAGGGTGTGGGAGGAGGGAGAGTGGGAGAAAAACAAGGGAAAAGGTAAAACTTTTTAAGATGTAATATACTTACTACCTTACCAATGTAACTGTAACCCCTCTATACATCACCCTGACAGTAAAAAAAAAATAATGAATAGATGGTTAATTAAAAAAAAACAGCATTGGGAGCAAATAAAGGAAAAGAATAAAACACAAACATAGATAGTAGCAAAGCTAAATAAGATGAAAGAAAACTTTACAGTCTGCTCCCTTGCCTTCCTTTTGAGTTTTCCACTGTTTTCCAATACTAAAAGTTTATGGCCAAGAGTCAGTGATGCATGCCTATAATCCTAGCTACTCAGGAGGCTGAGATCTAAAGATGGAAGTTCAAAGCCAGCCTGGGTATGAAAGTCTGTGAGACTCTCACCTCCAATTACCCACCAAAAAACCAGAAGTGGCATTGTGGCTCAAGTTGTAGGGCAATAGACCTAACCAGACCCAGACCCAGAGTTCAAGCCCCATGACTGACACACACAAAAAAAATGCTGTTTTTTTTTACATAAGTAAGCTCTGTTTTACTGTAGGAAACATTAAAAATGATAGCTTTTCATTGCGTGTGTGTGTGTGTGTGTGTGTGTGAGCGCGTGTGTGTGTGTGTTTCTGTGAACCTGTTCAGAGTGGAAAGACATGTTCCTACTAATAATCTAACAGTGAGGAAGATATCATCACCAATACTGTGAAAGTAAGAAATCTGAGTACAAAGAGAAAAAGCAACTTCTTCCTTAGGGGCCATCATATGCCACACACCAGGATCCATGTAAGTCCTTTGGCTGCAAATTTGCTGTGTCTTCTCCATTCCACATTAGCACTTGGCCAACACAACAGTTGTCGTCTTGTACAAAGGGGAAAGAGCCCCTTTGCCTCATGGCAGAGGGCAGCTTTGTTCCCTTTCACTCCTTTTCTGGAGCACTCTGCCTTCTGCATAAAAATAATCAATTTTGCAGAACTCTTGACACCATCTGCTGTCACCACACTGTCCAAGCATCAAGTGCGGATGGTGATGCAATTAAGTTTGAATCTGCTTCAGGACATTATCCAATTGGTGAACTGACTGTGGACCCTGTGTCCACCTCTGGATCACCTTTGCTGTTCTCATAGCCCTGGGTTACACTGGGAATTTTTGTTTGTTTGTTTGTTTGTTTTGGAATAGGGGTAATGAATACAAACTGGCATTATCACCCATTTTATTCTTATGGACATTTCACAGAATGTCTAAAGATACTGTCTTTACTCAATCACAAGATGCAATTAAAAAGAAAAGTACCCATATACCCAATATAGTGCACCTGAACCTAGATATAATCAGTTGAGAGCAAACATGGTTAAGTCCCTTTTTTTTTTTTTTTTGGCAGTCTTGGGCTTGAGCTCAGTGCCTGAGCACTGTCCTTGGACTTTCTCAAGGCTAGCAGTCTACCACTTGAGCCTCAGCACCACTTCCGGCTTTTTGCTATGTATGTGGTACCAAGGAATCGAACCCTGGTCTTCGTGCCTGGTAGGCACGCACTCTACCACTAGGCCAAACTTTCTTACAAAGAAGAAAGAGTTTATCTAATTAGAACTTGTCTCATCCTGTCTTTAAGATGAGACCTTGCTTGGGTCAGTAGGTTTTCAGGCTCAGTGTTGGAGAAATTGAATGTGGTCTATTCCAATGCCATGTAACTTGTGTTACATTTTCTATTCTGTTTCTTACTTGCCCACCCCTTTTCCCATGACGAACTCCTCTTGAAAATCCATGAAACACTTCACTTTGTTCTTGCCATATGCTTAGAGTGCTGACCCTGAAACTTAATTCTTGTTTTGCTTCCCTGATTGCCCAGAGTACAACTCTTGCCTTCCATAAGCATTCTTAAGGAATAATAAGCTTGGCTCTGGTGGCTTACACCTGTAATTCTAGCTACTCAAGAGGCTGAGATCTGAGGACTGCGGTTCAAAGCCAGCCAGGGCACTAAAGTCCAATTAACCACCAGAAAACTGGAAATGGTGCTGTGGCTCAAGGGGTAGAAGCAGTAGCCTTGAGATAGAGAGCTCAGAGATAGCTCCCAGGCCCAGAGTTCAAGCCCCATGACTGACAAAACAAAACAATATATATGCGAATATAAATAATTCTCTTTGCTGTATAGTTCTTGAATTGCCCCCATGTATCGACATATAATGTAACATATTTAAGCAAGCTAACATATCCAATAAGCAAATCATGGAGAAGATCAAGTAGAAGAATAAATATCATATTGAACTCTACCTGTAATCTTCCCGAGAAATATTCCTGAACCCCACCTTTAAGAGTAGATAAATTTTCTCTGTGTGCATCAGTATGTGGTCGGAACAGGAAATAGCTCTGCTTTGACAGCTTACTACCTATGAAAAAGATCTCTAATAAGTGCAGAAAATAGTGCATTCCACTTAATCTGCTTAGCCTTATTAAATTAATTAAAATAGACAAAGCACTTAAAATGATGCCTGACATACAGAAAAAGATAAATGTTAGATATTACTATTGGTATTTATAACATATTCTATAGTTATAGAGCTGTTATGATGAAGCATAATGTCTCTAAGTGCTTAGAGCCAGGAGGCATACATATTTTGGCCAACAAAAAGCTCTGACCTCAGTCAGGACTCTTCCAAGATCTTGATTCTAATATCCAAATCGCACCCATAAAATAACAATGGTGCCATTTTTAGAATAGAGCCTTATGAGAAAACAGAATAAACATGATATTTCTGCATGTCACGTCCCATCTTCAGCTTGTTGTATAAGTGGGGTAGCTTAGTAACCATGCCACCACAGTTGGGAAGAGTTCAGAATTATCTTAACATTGCAAATAAGGAGACAAATGAAGAGAGAGACAAATGGAGATCTACAGAAAGTACACTCGGGGCTGGGAGTTTGGCCTAGTGGTTAAAGTGCTTGCCTAGCATGCACAAAGACCCAGGTTCGATTCCTTGGTACCACATACATACAAAAAAGCCGGGAGTGGTGCTGAGGCTCAAGTGGTAGAGCTCTAGCCTTGAGAAAGTCCAAGGACAGTGCTCAGGCCCTGAGCCAAAGCCCAGGACTGGCCAAAAAAAAAAACAAAAAAACAGAAAGTACACTCAAAGCTTCACTAAATCCTAGAAGAACACAGCAGCAACAACATCAAACTCTAGATGGAAAAGAATTTGGAGCATTGAGACCAGAAGGAAGCAATCATAGCACTATTCTCCCACACAAAGAAAACAAGCAAAGCAGAGATAACGAGGACCTAGGACAACTCCTGTTTTACAAAGCTGTTAAAGATATGATCTTTCTGAAAAAGAAAAAAAAAAGAACTCAGTGAAAGGCTGTGTTTAAAATTACCAAGTGATTTAAAAAAAGACTTGCAGAAGAAAAACAAAAAAATTATCAAGTGATTAAAAGGACAGGACTGGGAAGAAAAACTAGGAACCTCAATCAAGGGTATAACAATCTAATGCACATAGGTAGAAGAAACAAATTATGTAGACACATAAGAGGATCTGGGAAACCTAAACAAAGAGAATTTCCAAATGGATAGAGGCATTTCCACATTCTTACTGAGTTCTCGAAATAAATATCTAAATTTCACTCTCTACCATTTATAATAGTGTATAAACATACCTTGCTGTCCGGGAGTTTGGCCTAGTGGTTAAAGTGCTTGCCTAGCATGCATGAAGATCCGGGTTCGATTCCTTGGTACCACATATAGAAAAAAAGCTGGAAGTGGTGCTGAGGCTCAAGTGGTAGAGCTCTAGCCTTGAGAAAGTCCAAGGACAGTGCTCAGGCCCTGAGCTCAAGCCCAGGACTGGCAAAAAAAAAACCCATACCTTGCATAATCACATAATAAATTTTAATGTGTATTTTTAAATTTAAAAATGTGAATTCATTTATTTTTCATCCTAAAATCCTTTGAATTCCCCACTCTTCATGGGAGTTCAACCACCCGAGTACAGTCTCAGAGAGTGCAACGTTTTTGTACAGCAGCACTGGGTTAGAATTCATTTCTTCCAACCTCTGCCTTGAAAGAGTCACCTAGTCTCTTGTTTCATTTGTCTCTTTCCCTGAAAAGAGGAAATAATGATGGATATTACCTGGGTTGGTGGCATGATTATTAAATTAGTTAACATACATGGGCCCATTAAGTTAGTATGTGACACACAGGAAGCAATACATACACATATATGTATGCATATATATTTATAGATAGTTTATATTATATACATATATATGTTGTCTCATTGGTATGAATGGAAAAGTCACCATTGTTGTTCTGTGCATATCTCCAAGTGGATTCTACTGAGTAATAAAATCAAGATCTGAAGATAGAAATTCAATGCATATTCTACAAAATGAAGAAAGTGCAGGGTAAGGTTGAGAGGGATGAGAGAGAACGGACATTTACCAAGGTCATTGTGTTCATATACTACTTTGTTGAACAGAATGCCATCAAACAACTTCTTCTTAAAGATAAAAATTAAAGATGATTACAAAAAATCCTTCTTCCTCTATAGTTGGCTGTTTGGTAATTTAGGATGGTTCGCTAACATGCATGAATGATACAAATGTGAGTTATCTGCATATGAGTTATAAATGTACATTGCATGCTTAAAAATTATAATAAATTGTGATTAATGCCACAAAAGAAAAGATTCTGGAGATAAGATTATATAAACAAAAAAGCACCAGGAAATGGCTCATGCCTGTAAACCTAGTTACTCAGGAAGCTGAGATCTGAGGATCAAGGTTCAAAGCCAGCCCAGCCACAAAAGGACCTAAGACTCTTATCTCCAATTAACCTCTAAAAAATGGGAAGTGGGGCTGAGCTCAAGGGTAGTGTTATAGCCTTGAGCTGAAGAGCTCAGGGACAACACCCAAGCTGAGTTCAAGCCCCATGACCCACAAAAAAAAAAAGCTGGACAAATACTACCTCTCTAAGACTGTGTACTATCTTGACACCTCTGATTCTGTCTCTGTGATTAGGCTTTAAAGGGTCATGTTTGCTGGATATATCTTTTGCTGTAATATGGTTTACTAGGAATGAGAGCTGCTAAAGAAGCTAGCTGTTCTTTTAATCCTTTTGTGGTTTGCCTTGATCATAATTGCAGGTATAAACTAGGATCTCAAAATAAACGATGGCTAAATAATTAACAGAAGAATTACAAACAAAAAGGATAAATATAGCCATAAGCATACAACTAAAACTTTTTAACTCATTAGCAAAATAAAATTTGTGTTTATTATTTTTAATACTTTATGGATAAAATGCTCCACAGTAGTTTTTTACAAGATTTATGTTGGAAATCTTGAAGCATTTTCACCGAATACTGCTATTGTGATTTCTGCCACTTAGAGATTTTTTCAACTTTTCCATCTACCCGGAAATGATCTGAGAAGGTTGTGTGGTCTCTTCACATTGGGCTGCCTACACATAGAAAAATTATCTGCTTCTTTATCAACCAATGATTTTTCCATTACCCAATGAGAGGTTTTAAAGGGCTGCAATGACTAGGATAAATCGCTCCATTTCTTTTACTCTATTAAAGTAGATATTTTATGTTCCACTGCCAAAAAATCCAAGATGAACACCAGAAATAGCCTGTGAGTTGAAGACTCTCATTTTAAAATGGCACTACAATTTATCCTAGTTCTTATCCTACCATGAGTATTACATTATTCATTAGAAGTATTTGTTTGGTTTTTCTTTCTTTTTTTTTTTCCTCAGCAGCTATTGCACTGGTCTGGCTGAGTGTCAGCATCTGAGTCCAAGCTGATGATTTAGAGGGATCTCTCGCACAGATAAGGTCACTTTGTGGAATTCCCATCCATGAGGCCTCAGTGTGTTTGCATAAATATAAATTTGCTCTATGACATTCCTGTCATGTTTGCTCAGTGAGCAAGTAATTTGCCACCCTCATTACTCCAGGTACAAGGTACCTTGTGAAAAATCAATCTTCTGCTTCATACATCACAGCTTCCCCCAAGCACCCAATGCCTTCTGACTCGAAAATGAAGCTGTGAGATAAAAACACAGGTCTGTTTCAGTGGGGCCATATTGTCCAAAGAGGCTAATGAATGTCACAGATCACTGGGAAACCCCATCCTGGGCAAAAGAAGTGTCTGTCCTCAAAGCAAAGATGCTATTTTGTATAAATCAGTTCCTACACCAGAGGAAAGGATGTGTTAATAGTTGAACAAACAGGTAGCTATGGGGGGGTTAGTGTGCAGTTCTTCAGAAATATTAATCTACCAGCTCTTCGGGCCATAAATCACTTTCTCCACCTTTTGACAGGTGGAATTTTGACTCAGAAAGACAATCCATCCCAGGATTCTGACTGGTTCTAATATGCTAGCCACCTCCCCAGGGACAGGACCAACTCACACCAGCAGATGAATCCATTTCCAGAGTTTTCTTTGGTGCTGATTGAATCTTTTTTCACCACTATGTCCACCTCAACACAGTAGCATAAATGTCACAAGGGGGAAAGCAGTGCAAATATACAGAGAAGGATAATATTCTAGAATGTTCATGCTATGGTGTGGTACAAATCTATTCAAAAACACTAACTCAAATGTCAGCAAATATTTATTTAGTCCCTACTATATTCTGTTCTGGAAGCCATAAATAAAGTAACTATCAGAAGAAACAAATTATCTGCCTGCAGGGAAAATGCATTCCATGAGAGAGAAAACAAATGAATATCTAAATAAGCCAATGTGACAACTTCAAGTACTGGTGATTACTGGGAAAATAAATAAATAAAGGAAGCAGAATCATGTAATAGTGATGCAGGGTGAAGGAGTAAAATAATAGTAGATGAAAATGGAAAGGAAAGTTTAGCCAAAGGAATCAGCTGTACAGAAAAAAAACATAAATCTTTTTAAAAAGGTAAAGCATACTGTAAGCAAAGGAAAGAAGAAGAGAAATAAAGAAATTAAAAAGTTCTTATGGATAGAGGATAAATGCAAAGCAGAAAATGGTCCAGGCAAAAGTCATTCTATGGAGACCTTGCTTGCTGCAGTAAGAATTTGGGTGGATTGCCAGTGAAGCACCAAACCCCTGGAATGTGGAAATGGAGGCAGCTTTGCAGCAGCCAGAAAACTGACATGCTCTGATTAATAGTTTTCAAAGATCCTGTTACAAGGCCTCAGCTTTTGAATGGAGCAAGACTCAGAGAGGATTAATATATACTGGAAGCAGGGAAAACAGTCAAAAAGCCAGGGCTACAGGTGATGGCTAGATCTTCAGAAATATTAGAGGAGAAAAGTAGACATATTTGTGATATGTTTTGGGTATGCAGACCTAGGACTCATTCAAAGACTTGAGGGCATGTAGAAAAGACAAGAGGAATCAATGACACAGTTTAGAATTTTTACTAAAGAGATTGAATGTATATTGATGTCATGAGTTGAGTGGTAAGTGGGTGAAATAATTGTCTTTTGAATATATTAAGTTTGAAAGACAGATGTTCAAGACAGTACTTGGGAAGTTGAGATTACAAACTTAGAGCATAAGGAGAGGCAAATTCTGAAACATCTAGAGGACATTTAACCCCAGACATCGATCTGAACTCACTCACCATAGTGTGTGCAAATGCAATGTAAGAAATCAAGTTAAATGTGGATTTCTGATACAATAACTATTTTTAGAGTAAGTATGTCTACAACATTTCATGAGACAAAAACGTGTACATATAAAACATGGTACATATTCATACTAAAAATTTTTTGAAATCCAAAGTTAATTGAGAATCCTATGTTTGTATTTTTCTAGCATGCTATCACAACTAATTTAAGACTAAGATCACAAATTGAGGAAAACCCTCAAGGAAGGAATGCAGGCCAAAGAGTCAGAAGGATATCAGAGGCACTGAGAGGAAAAGAGTATTCAAAGTAGGAAAGGCTCAACTGCCTCCCAAGTGTTGACTGCTTCATAGTGGTTAGATCTGACCAGCTCAAACCAACAATCATTACACTTGACAACATGGAAACTATGATGGTGACCTGGGAAATGGGTAGCTACAATGAAGTGAGAAGAACAGAAAGTATATGGGAGTGGGTAATATGTGAGGAAAAGGTGGTACGGCTAGAAACCTCCAATAAGCCCAAATATGAAAGAAGAGAGGATGTGGAGTGATGGATTTAGATGGACATAGAGTTGAGAAAACACAGAAAGATGTGTGAGTGTGCTGATGTGAGCGAGAAAGAAATGGCGAGGAAGGAGAGTGAGAAAGAAGACTAGGCAATTCAGAATTGAGAAGGGAAAACAACAGAACAAAAGACAGACAAAGAATAAAATTTAAACCCTGATGGTAAGGTCTCTGACCACTCTAAGCAAAAATAGTAGGAGATACTACCTGAAAACAAACAGAAGCAAAAAGGGCTGTTTGCCTGACTCCAGTGAATACTCTTGGTTCAGTTGTTGCCTAGCAAGACAAGATCATAAGTTCAGTTCCCTAAGTTCAGTTTCCCCCCTTAAAAAAAAACTACTGATAATCAAATACCATTTTCCTACATCTTAGTTTGAAAAAAAGCTGCCCATCAGTTATATGCTCATGTAAATAATTACAGACAATATAGATTTTGTTCAAGATACTTTAGTAGCAAAATTAATGTGTAATAACTTTAAGAGAAAGGTCCACATTCTAGTTAATGTGCCATGGGTCTTCACTTTTTAATAAAGATATAAATTATGAAATATCTCCTAAGCTGTTATAACAACCAAACTGAGATTCTTCTAAGTGGAAAGCAGGAATTCCTAAATATTATGCTGATAATGATGCTACCATGACATAAATCATTAAATACAAAAGTTTTGCTAACACCAACGGAAAGCAAATACTGCTGAGCTCTACAGAAGCAAAAGCCTACTTCCCTGGGAACCACACTTTAAACATCCTGGCCTTTGCATATGTTCCATCAATGTGGATATTTGCATTTGGTTGATTCCAAAATGGAAAGTCAGTTATTTAGTGATACAGCCATGAAGGCAGATTGACAGCAAAAGAGCAGTGTCGTATTTGGTGAAAAACAAAGAGAAACAGTAAACATACTTTTGAGATAAATACCTTTAGAACATGTTTCTAGGTATGATGAAGTCATCTATTAGTAACCCTAAGGTCTGATGATACTTATAAATGAACATAATATTTGGCACACAATGTTTTGTGTTCTTAACCAAGAATAATAGCCTATTAAACATAATTTCCTCTATTGATTCTGGTACCCTGTGTCTCCTATATATGTTTATCTGATTTGGGAAAGGGTCAGGGAATGACATAATGGTGAAATAAAGTCAAAGGGTAAACCAATGCAACAGCGATACTCACAGGCACTATGTTGGAACTGAGATTTACAGCTTGGGGGAGGCGGAGTGAGGGAAAGAGGGAGTGGGAGGAAAATGATGGCGTAGGTAACAATGTTGGACAAGAAATGTCTTCAATACCTTACTTATATAACTGTAACCCCTCTGTAGGTCATCTTTACAACAAAAGTAAATAATTTTTCAAAACTAAGCCTTTTGTACATGCTTCATTTTATTTTCAACTCCAAATTCATAGCTAAAACATCTTTGTATGTTTTTCAATATTTTAGAAGTAACTTGTCCTGCACATCTCCTGCATTTGAACTCAAACAGGTACTACATTTAGAACTTATAAAATATGGATATAGAAAGAATATTCTATTGTGATATAGGAATAACATTATCCACATTAAACAGGTATTGATGGCATAGTTATGGCAATTTAAGTCTTCTACCTTTACTGTCTTTCAAATAGTGTCTATCATAGCCTTGTCATGGGAACAGAGATACAGAGAAAAATCTAAGCTTCATTGAACCCAGCACCTGATGTGCCTTACGAGAATTTAGCACTTAGCAGGTAGCCATGAAGATGGATAGATGGATGGATCTTTTCACATCATGAAAAGAATCACAAATATACTACTTTATAAGGAGAGAAAAATAAGAAATAGCTAAGATTTTCAACAACTTGTCACTCTCCTTAAAGCCATAAATCAGTGACAAATACTTTTATGCCCTTTTCAAAACCCAGTCTCAATCTATGTTGCCCCTTTCAACATAGATCAAGATGCGTTGTATTCACATACTGCTTTCTTGAATAGCATCTGCTTTGTACAACTGAAGATAGCGAAGAAAATATTTAAAAGAAAAATAAAAGTCTTTCTAAATCCTCCTATCCTCTACAAAGTAAGTATTCTCCGCCTGGGCGATGGTTCACGCCTGTAATCCTAGCTACTCAGGAGGCTGAGATCCATCTGAGGATCACAGTTCAAAGGAAGCCCAGGCTTCTTATCTCCAATTCACCACTAGAAAAAGGAAGTGACCTGAGGCCCAAGGAGTAGGGTGGTAGGCTTGAGCTGAAGAGCTCAGGGACAATGCCCAGGTGTAGTTAAAGCTCCATGACCAACCAAAAAAAAAGGAAAAAAAAAGAAAGAAGGTATTCTACCTCTTCAAACTTACCCATTCATACACTCACAAGATTAAAGTTATCTCAATGGTAACTTTTCTTTTCTGTAGTACTGGAACTTGAATTCAGGGCCTCATACTGTTAGGTAAGCACTTCACCACCTAAGTTATACTCTCAGCCATTTGGCTTTCATTATTTTGCAGATGGAGTCTGGAGCATTTTCTCTGAACTCACTTCCTCCTTTCAGGTAGCTGGGATTGCAGACATCCGCCACTGAACCCAGCCTCCATAATTATTTTTAAATAACAACAATGGCCCCCAAATATTTGGTAGCTCATACACCTAAATCATAAATCAAAAAGCAAATGATTTGGAGGCTGGGACTGTGTTCTTCTCATCTTGATATTCCATGAGTCCCTCACACACTGGAATATGGTAGTTATCCAATGTATGTGTTTATTGGATAAATCAACAAACACATCACAAAGGTGGGCATACCTAGGAAAGCTACAATGACATAAGACAAATCTGGACATCTAGAGTCCTAACGAAATAGCTTAGAGAACAGATTGTGCAAATTCTTCAAAGGCTTCGTTTTATGCAGATGTTACCTCTCCCTCAGAAAAAGACTAGTTTTTTTAGTTTATCAAAGCTAGATTTATTAAATATCACAAGCAAATCTTTACTAATATCTTCCCTTTTCTATCTTGCCCTGCCCTCTCTTCTAGAAAAAGACTAGTTTTAAGTACATATTCCATAAGACCAAAAATCTATGTGTACATCAGTCAAAGAGAAAAAAGAGAAAGAATGGTGGGGGAGAAAGAGAGAGGAGATGAAGACTGAGAAGGAAGATGATATGAAGAAGAGAGGGGAGAAAGAAATACAACCATTAATATGGGTATGTGATCAGTATGGTGCTTAAATATATACTCATTTACACATAATAAGGAGATAACCTTTTTCCCATTTCAGTTATTTAATTTTGTTGATAATTATTTAAATCCTTAACTCTAGCCAAAGCTTAGTATGAATTATGCCAGGAGTGTTAATGATTGTGGGGCTGAGAGTTAATAAAATTCTGGAATGAAAAGAACAATGAACAATGACAGTCAAAAGCAAAAACTAAGCCAAGATCCAATTATATTATACTTCCATGAATATAAAAAACACTATGAAATATTTAACAACCTACCAAACTCTACATTTTTCATCTGCCCAGGGATTCTATAGATGATCTTACAATTATCTCTTCAGTTAAATACATAGGCCTTGACAAGTGCTTGGATTTCTGTTCACATTATTGTTCCTGTATGTCTGGGCCACTTCAAATGCTTGAGGCTCTTCCCTTGCCAATCTCTATGATTAGTGTGGCTTAGGTTATGAGAATTCCAATCTGCTTGTTTTAATCAGTACCAGGGCACTATTTGTCTATACCTTATATGTGAGCCTTTGGTCAGATGATTTATTTGATTTCCTTTTTTCTTCTCCAGCCAGCCCTTCTAAAATCAAATGAAGAAGGAGAGGGAGAAGACTCAGCAGGCACAGAATAACACATGCCACACTGTCAACTCAAATGTTAAAGATATATATTCTGATTTTTAAAAGACCATGGGACACAAGCTAAGCTTTTAAAGAGAGATGTAATTGCACTCTCTGTGATCTTTCTTTTCTTGCACCAGCTAACAGATTATTTGTAATACATATGGCAAATGGAAAATGCATATAGTTTCTTCTTTTAATATATTTTATTGTAATTAATAGTAGGGTTACATTATATTTGCCTGACAGAAGGTGCATTGCTTAACAAACAATGCTACCCTTTCTCATGTTAGAGTTTCTTGATAACCTGGCCTCCTCCACTACAGTAGTAGTAGCCTTATCTATATTATCACAGTGATTCCAATAATTAATTTAGGAAGTAATACTTTTCTATACTTTCAGAGATGCATGAAGTATGTAGCATAGGTGTCACGAGGAAGCATAATAAGAAAGTTAATGTGAAACACTATCTGCTGAATCAATTATTTGAAGCCCAAAAACAAAATCTCGGTTTTTAAAGCTATTTCCTGCTACCTCCCAGCCTTTCTTTTGTTTCTGTGCATTTGAAAGTATTTATTAATATTCCCTTTGTAAAAATAGCCTTGACCAACATATAGAGGTATTTATTCTTGACCTCCACTAGCCTGGCTTGAACCATACAGCTGCTATCACAATGTGTATTGACTGCTGAAAATTGGTTTTTTACTCCCACTGGATATTACATTTAAAGATACTCGGACTTGTTCTTTTCAATTGCCATTCCATTGTCATAGATGTATGCTTTCTCCATCCATGTCTGTAGACATGGGGCCATTTCCTCATTGGAGTTATTGTGAACAATACAGAATAGAAATATTGTTATATGTGTTTCCTGACTCAAATGTATAAGACTTTTCTCTTACTTGTGCATGAGAAATTATTCATCATAGAGAAGCATGTATTTCAACTTAGCAAGATAATGTAAAATTGTCCTAAATATTTTTCTTAGTTTACATCCCTAGAAAGAGCCATGCAAACGTTTCCATGGCTCCCTATTACCAACACTTGGTATAGAAAGATTTTGTTTTCTTGGCATTTAAGCAAGTACAAAATGTTATCCTTTCTAGGTCTTAATTTGCATTTCACTGATAGTTACTGGTAATCAGTATTTTGTTATGATGTTTGTTTGCTTGTTCACTAACCTTGTGTTATTCAATGATATATATACATTCCTGAACAACAAATGCATTTTCAAGGAAGCAGCCTGCATCATATCTCTATTCCCAGCACCAAGGCACCAAGACTCTGACAAGCTTCTGCATTAACTCAGCTAACCACGTGTATTTAGAGTTGTGGTTATTATTGTCACTTTTTTATAGCCCTGAGTTTGAGCTCAGGGCCTGGGCACTGGCCTTGAGCTTTCTCATGGTTAAAACTCTACCACTAGAGCCACAGCACCACTTATGGCTTTTTCTGCGAATGTGGTACCAAGGAATTGACTCCAAGACTTTTTGCATGCTAGACAAGCATTCTACCACTAGGCCATATTCCTGCCCTACTGTACCATTCTGGTCCAGCTTTTTGTATGTATTAGTATCTCTTTTAAGGAGTTACTGGCCATTTTCAAAAAAATGTTAAGTATACATGTATATGTGTCATGTGTGTATACTTTATCAATATTGTCTGATGCATTTTCTAAGTAGATTATTTTAAGTAGATTTATCTTAATCAAAACCTTTTTGTTTACAAGTTTTAACACTTCAATAATATTTTAGAACTACTTTGTATTTGTTTATATTTGTTGTTGATATCTTATTTGGTTGATTTGGCTTGGGTTTTAGAAACTCTTGCTAGCCCAGGCAGGCCTGGAATTTTAGATATTTCTGCTTCAGCTTCCAGAATAGTGTTGATTACAGTTGTCTATAACAATGTCTGGCTTTCACATTTGTGGTTAAATTTTAATTCCAAATTGCGACTTGGTAGATGAAAAAAAAATTCTTCATTTTATTATCATTTGAAAATTGAACTAGAAAACACAAGAATATGAAAAGTCATACAAGCAATATAATTACAATGTAAAAACTTCATCTGAGGAAAGGGGTCAAAAACATGAGAAGGGGTATCAAGTTTTGAGAAATAATGTACCCATTACCTGAAAAATGTAACTGTTGCCCTAACAATTAAAAAAAATTAAATCTGTTTTTCTAGTAGCATTAGGGAGTGAACCCATACATGCAAGACAGATGCTGTACCACTGAAGCAATGCTCCCTACTCAGTTCTGTTTGTATTTTGTTTTACAGACAGGGTTTCACGAACTATACTTGTGGTGGCCTCAATCCCATGGCATCAGACTTATAATCCTCCTGACAAACCTTCCTAATAGCTAGTGAGTCAAGCATGAACCGCTATATCTGAATGCTAATTTTTGTTTAAATAAAGTGAAAAAAGACGTAATGGAATTTAAAGTTAGATTAATTACATTGTACTCATTACTGTATTAAGGGGAATCCATACAACTTTTAAAATTAATTATCAAGCAGAAACAAATTTTATAATAGTTATATCATGTGAAATTAGTCATGATGGTAATACAGGTATTGATTTCTATGTCACTGTTTCCATGGAAATCTGATTGCATGGGCCTCAAATTTTATTTACTGTAGATGACTAGAATAGTGTTATAACTTCTATCTAACCATTTTATGACCTTTATATAACTAGATATAGCAATAGCTAGGATGCCCAATCACAATACCTCTTGATTAAACTCTTTCATTACAGTGTATTGAGTTAGTCATGGAGCATTAATATTTAAACTTTAAAAACAGATATGGATTTGTCAAAAACAAAAATTATAATTTCTCCGAGAAACACAGGTGCAAAATTTCTCAATAATATTCTCAAAACCAAACTCAGCAGCACATTAAAAATAACTACTTGTCTCATTCAAGGAATACAAAGATGGTTCAATGGGTACAAATCCATTGATAGAGCACATAAACAGAATAAAGCCTAGAAGTCATCTGCAGAAAAAGCCTTTAAAACAATTCAACATCACTTCATCATAAAAGACTTGAAACTAGGATTACAGCAGCATAATAAAGATAATATATGAGAAATGTATATCTCATGCTGTCCTAAATAGAAAAGACCTAAAAACATATCCTCTAAAGTCAGGAATGAGACCCTCTCAATAGAGTGTTACATAGACCCATATGATTTAAAAATTATTAGCCAGAGCAATAAGGCAAAAAAAAGACATGAGAGTATACAGGTGGTTAAGATCTGAGAATCACGGTTCAAAGTCATGTCAGGTAGGAAAGTCCATGAGACTCTTATCTCCAATTAACTACCAGGAGACTAGAAGTAGTGCTGTGGCTCAAAGTGGTAGAGTGCTAACCTTGAATGAAAGAGTTTAAGCTATTTTTTTCTGTGGCTCACACCTGTAATCCTAGCTACTCAGGAGGCTGAGATCTGAGGATCAAGGTTCAAAGCCAGTCTGGGCACAAAAGGACCTGAGACTCTTATCTCCAATTAATCTCTAGAAAATGGGAAGTGGGACTTGGCTCAAGGGTCGGGCAGTAGCCTTGAGCTGAAGGGCTAAAGTGCCCATGCCAAGTTCAAGCCCCATAACCCACAAAAAAAGCTTAGTAACAGCACCCAGACCCTGACTTCAAGGCCCATGACCAACAATCCAAAAAAGTAGACAAAGAGAGGAGAAAGAAGTCAAATATGCAGTTAACATGAAATAAAATCAGATACTATTTTAAAATGAGTAGTTAATGCCTTTAAAACAAGGTTTCAACACCATGGCCACTTTCTATATGTGTCCATACAATTCAAAACCAAATGTAGCATCCCATTAATACTCAGATTTAAAATAGCATGGAAACTCTCTTATGCAGAATTAACATCTCTGTCTTTATTTTTGTAGCATATATATGGTTAAACATCTTTTTTAAATACTTTCCTGTCTTGTAGAAAAGTCACCAAACACCTTCATATTGTTGGTTCTCCTGCCTAACCAGCCTCTAGTTCTCCAAGTTTGCTGGTAGTTGTTCTTCTAGTGGACTTCAGAATGGCCCCTGCAGAACGTCAGCATCTTTTCCTTTGTCTACAAACTATTCCGGGATGAACTCAATATAGTTTTGAATTGTTATTACTATCCTTCTTTGTGCATTCTTGAAAATTTTCTCCAGTTTTTACATCTTTCCTGCTCAGACTTGCAAATTCAACAAAGAACTTGGTGTTCCCTTTATATTCTAACCATCCAGTCTAGCTAATAATTCATTTGCTATCTTTGTGAACCACCTCTTTCTCTCCCCTCTATGTACAACACTTCAGGCATTCTATGCTCAGTAACTTAGACGTGTTAAATCCACCCAAGATGTTCCATCTCTATTCTTATCCAAATCTGGTCTCTAATGGCTTCCTTTCAGGTCCCATTCTCCCCACTCTTTGTGTTTTAACACTTTTAGCTCAGGATTTATTTCAGTATTATTTCTTTCCCCACAATTTCCATTAATTAAATCCCCTAGTTACGTAAAGAACTGTCATTTTCTTCTCGACCTGTGAATCACAAACTTACTTAAAATTCCTTAGTGTACATCCATGTATTACATGTAGAATAATATCCCAATTCCTTATCATGAACTAGAATTCTAATGGCAATGTGTTCATCTACTCCCTCTCCTATATTTTAACTATTTTTTACTATCTTTAAATAGCTGTACAAAGGAGTTGACTGAAGTAGCTTATGGAAACAGTGCAGCTTGATCAATGTCACCCCCTTTTTCACTCATTTCTCCCACAACACCCCTTTTCTCACTTATCATAATTTTTGGATATATTTTGAAATTCTGTTTTGCCATTTTACAGAATAGTTTGTGTATACAATGCATCTTGGTCCACGTGTCCCCTTCAATATCTTGACATACCCCTGTCATGATCTAGCCCTTCCCTTGTATTTCTCAGTTCTGTGGTATATATAGTGACTTCTTTCCTGGATTCTCCCTACTTCCCCTCTTCATTCTTCTACATCTTTCCCTTGGGCGCCACTGTCCCCTCTTGCAAGCACCAATTTCTCGGGCTTTGATTTTTGCTTTTTAAAGAATGATACTCTGCTCTCCAAGCAGTCTATCACACTTCCATGAATTCATTTGTAATCCCTTGCTCACTCCCCAGATAAGCAAGTTTATTTATAGATTTCAAGGTACGTTGTAGCTACCAAAAGGGAGGGAAAACATGTAACCTATGTTTTTCTGCCTTACTTTGAATAATATAACTTTTTCCAAGACTTTCCATTTCCTTACGAATGGTACAATATCATTCTAATGGATGAGCAAAATTCCATGATGTTGATTACTCCCTTCTTCCTCTGACCTGTCCTGTAGAAATGACAAAATCAAGTCAGATCCTTTCTGCTATTCAGGCTTCCTATCTCTAAATAAATATTTATTTAGGAAATAAAATGTTAAAGCCCTTCTTCCTGATACCTAGTAAGCACTACAAAACAAGGCCCTCAATTCTTTTTATTCTCTTGTCAGGTTTAATGGTCTTGAAGAAATTGCTCGATTTGTGCACAACTCTTTGATTTCAAGAAATAGTCATTTAAAATATCTATAGTTTTGCTGTATATCAATGATTATCGGTAAGTCAAAAATGCAATTGCTATCACAAAGTCAAAAGCTTCATGTTTATTTTTGCTTCTGAGGAAATCAAAGAGCAAAAACTTCTCTATAACGTCAGTAATAATTTACACTCACTAAATTATCTGCCTTTGCAAACAATGCAATAACAACAGCCTAAGAAATTCAAAGGGGAAGAATGCCTCCCTTGGCAAGTCCTGCTATTCTTTTCACAATCCATCATCTGAAATTGCTGAAGATTTCTGTGTCTTCAAAGCCATGCTGTGGAAACACTGAAAGAATGACACCACATCACAGAAGTTAGAAGTTGAGTGGAAACGCCAAAGTATCCTGCTGCATCCACTACATTATTAATTTGAGAGAGATAAAATGCATGTTGGATCGGTATCAATACTCTGGCAGCTAGTGGTGGCATTCTAAAAATAGAGCACATAAAAGAACTGCTGGCTTTAAAGCCAACATGCTAGTTAAAAGGTAAACAATCTCCATTGCAAAAAAATACATTGATTAAAATATTAGAGGATTTATTTTATGTAGGAAAACTCCCCCCCTCAAAAAAAAACCTCATTTATTTAAGAGCCAAAGTAAAAAGCTAGAGACTGGAGAAATTTGGGATACAAGTACAAAAGTCTTTTTTACTCCTTTGTACTTGAGTGTATTACATGTTTGCTTCATCAGATATTCACTAAGCACTTATTTGACCAAAACTGTATTAGATATGAATACTACAAAAAGTAAGATTTTAATGCTTGATTTTAAATAGTGCGCAGTCCAGATTTTTTTCCCCGACAAAATGGGAATACCCATTCTGATGATGACAGTGAGGTGACGTGAATTCATCCCCAAAAGGCTCTTGTATAAAAGCACAAACACTAGTGACTGACACTATTTTGGAAGGTTCTGGAAACTTATGACACAGGCCCTACCTGGAGTAAATAAATAGGTGACTGGAGAATTGTTTGTGGGGCTGTATCTTGTCCCTAGATTATCTCTATTCTTCTTCCCCACAATGCCTCACTATTGCCTATCTCAAATAATGATATGAGTTTCTCTGCATCACCATATGCTCCTGGCCTTGAAGGACTGAAATCCTTGAGACTATGAGTAACATAGATCCTTCCTCGTTTATGTTCATCTTCGCCACTCTTTCACCACAGGGACCAGAAAGTCACCAAGATGTTCAATCAAGATAAATAAATAATATACTTAACACAAAATTAAGACCCAAGCTGGGTACCAGTGGTTCATACCTGTAATCATAGCTACTCAGGAGGCTGAGATCTGAGGATCACAATTCAAAGCCACCCCAGACCAAAATAAAAAAGGCTGTGAGACTCTTATCTCCAATTAACTACCAAAAAACTAGAAGTGGTGTGGTGGCTCAAGTGATAGAGTGGTAGACTTGAGCTGAGGAGCTCAGGGACAGGACCCAAGCCCAAAGTTCTAGCATCATGACTGACCAAAACAAAAATTTAATTCTTGTGTCAAGAATTACATTCATTGGCTTGGACATTTAATGAATGGTATTCTTTAAGAAGCTGCATTTGCACATTTCCTGTGTATTGTTTATTAAGTAAATGTTGTCTAAAATGGAAAGTACAAAATTACATTGTTAATTTTAATCACTAACCAAGAAACAATCTTCCTCCCTCCCTCCCTCCCTCCCTCCCTCCCTCCCTCCCTCCCTCCCTCCCTCCCTCCCTCTCTCTCTCTCTCTCTCTCTCTATCTGTCTCTCTCTCTGTCTCTCTCTCTGTCTCTCTGTCTGTCTCTGTCTCTGTCTGTCTCTGTCTCTCCCTCCCTCCCTCCCTCTCTCCCTCCCTCCCTCCCTCCCTCCCTCCCTCCCTCCCTCCCTCCCTCTCTCCCTCTCTCCCCCTCTCCCCCTCTCCCCCTCTCCTCCCCTCCCCCCCCCCTCTCTCTCTCTCTCTCTCTCTCTCTCTCTCTCTCTCAGATGCTCCTGAGGTTTGAGCCTTATACTCTCACTCAACTTACTTGCTCACTGTTATGACACTCTACCATCTGAGTTACACCTCCAGTCTACTTTTTGCTAGTAATTTTGGGGAGAGTCTGAAGGACTTGACTTCCTAGCTGGCTTCAAATCACAGTTCTCTGGATCTTATCCTCCTAGGTAAGTAGGATTACAGGTGTGAGACAACAGTAACCAGACGAGATACTTTTTAATACAATGTCCGCTAGCTGTCTGTAAATATAAATACTAACAGTCAGAAAACAATGTACATTCTGCATGCACATATTGCTGAGTCAAGGGATCATCCAAAATTTCTTGATCTCTACTTCCCAACATCAATTGGTTAAATCTAGAAATATAGTCAAATAGCATTGTTCAGTTTCACACAGAATTACTGTGCTTAACTCAGTATATTAGACTCCTATAGTGTATATAGACTCCTATCTTTAAAGGAATGCTTTTTATCTTCTAATAATACTAAAAGATTATATTACTTTTCAAAAATCCAAGCCATTGCCAGCCAACTAGTAAGTATGCTAATTACTTGAAATGACATAAAATATATCACAAAGAAAAAGTAACACATTTTTTCAGTTCTGTAAAAACTGTATATTACAGCAACACAACATTGCTATTAGCATCATGATTCTGATAATTATAAATAGCTTTAATAATAATCCAAATTAAAGAAAATAAATCCATAACTTCACCTCTCAGACATTATGCTGCTCCTGATATTATCTCATTAACTTTAAAGATCAAGTTTATGTTTAGGCAAATAAACCTGCTAAATAAACATACAGAACTGACAACATATTAAGTCAGTATCATTAAATACATTATTACTCCATAGACTAAAGACCATGGAGGTCCTCGGGATAAAAAAGTACTAATCAAATTAGCATAAAATTAGAATTTTGTCAGAAGAAAAGTTCTTATCTTGCACAATTACAAAACCATGGTTTTATATAAAAGTATATATGAAAATGGTTTTATTAAATCAGTAAAAGGCAAATAGTCATTTTATTCAGTCCCTGATCAAAATGCCTCCAATGACAATAGCTCTACCCAGTCCTCTCACACAATCCTCAAACCCTTTTTTTTCTCACTACTTACTATATATGTAAAAAATCAACCTATGTTCAGCAATCATGGTGCTAATCTACATGTTTACTTACAAATCTTAATATGCAGTAGTGCTTACTTATCCATAAGGTATTCATTCCAGGTAGATAGGAAATACAAACCATACTGAACTTTGTATATAGTTTGATACATTTTCCTACCAACCTCCCTATTGTCTAACTAACTGATAAAGTAGGTACCAAAAAGGATTTAAAATGACTGAGTAAAATAGAAAATTTCTAAAACCATATTGTAATACTGTCTCAGACAATTGCTAATTGTAGTAGAGACCTTAGCAAAATCAAGAGAAATGTTTTTCTTTCATTATTGTCCAGAGCTTTCACCTATTCTCTTTTTGTTTTTTTGTTTTTTTGTTTTTGGTGCCGAGACCCGGGATCGAACCAGGGACTTTAATTTTTTTTTTGCCAGTCGTGGGCTTGAGCTCAGGGCCTGAGCACTGTTCTTGGACTTTCTCAAGGTTAGCGCTCTACCGTCTGAGCCTCAGCACCATTTCTGGCTTTTTTCTATGTATGTGGTCCCGAGGAATTAAACCAGGGTCTTCATGCATGCTAGGCAAGCACTCTACCACTAGCCCAAACTCCCAGCACCTATTCTCTTAAAGGAAGCCCTCAGCTTTGTGTTGTATCTCAGTTGCCAGCATCTCTAGTATTGACCTCTTGAGTCATTGTTAATTAAAATAAGGATTATTTTTACATAAACTCCATACACAAATACTATGGAGCTAAATGAGTAGGTGGAGGCCAGGGTTTATGTTAGGCAAAGGTATGATCTATATTTTGGGTAGAATTGATCAGGATAACATGACACTTGATCATCTCATCAGAATGGCATATTCTTCTTTTAAAAGCATGCAGGTTTGTTGAAAACAAAATCAAACAAGCAAGTGTTTATACAATAAGCAAAGAGATAGGTGGGAGCCAGTGGCTCATGCCTGTAACCCTAGCTACCTAGGAGACTAAAATATGAGGATTACAGTTCAAAGCCAGCCTAGGAAGGAAAGCCTAAAGCCTAAGAAACTTTTCTTTCTTTTCTTTTCCTTCTTTTTTTCTTTGTGGCCAGTCCTGGGGCGTGAACTTAGGGCCTGGGCACTGTGCTTTCTGAAGACTAGCACTCTACCACTGGATCCACACCACTTACCACTTTTTCTGTGTATGTGGTACAGAGAAATCGAACCCAGGGCTCCATGCATGCTAGGCAAGCACTCTACCACCAGGCCAAACTCCTGGCCCCTTATCTCCAATTAACCACCAGAAAACCAGAAGTGGAGGTGTGGCTCAAAGTGGTAGAGTGCTAGGCCTGTGCAAAAAGGACTTCAGGGACAGAGCCCAGGGCCAGAGTTTGAGCCCCATGACCGACTTAAAAAAAAAAACCCTAAATGGATTTATATGAGATAAAGTGGGTGCATGTATAATGAGAAGTATATGGCTCTTTTTAGACCTCTACCCACCCTTCCTCAGGGTAACCGTTGTTTCATCAATTCAATGAGAATTCTTTCCAACCACCTCCTTGGCACCATTAAAAAGAGGAGGACATTAGAAGAGTCAGCCAAGAAATATGTGTATGGGTGTATGTGTGTGTATATATATATATGTGTATGTATATAATACACACATATATAATCTATATTGTATATAATAATTATCTCTATCAATTAAAGAAAAAACATAAAAACATTACATTATGAATTGATTATTTCTGGAATTTTCTATTTAATACTGTCAAACCATGGTTTTGGACAAATTATGGAAACTATTAAAAAGTAAAACCTTGGATGGGGAAGAAAAGAAGTAGAACTCTAATGTTATTAAAGAATATAAATTTGTTCTGTGTAAACTTACTCAAGCCATTTTATGGGCAGCCTAAATATTTTCCTGTTTTAGGAAAGAGAGAAACTGGATAATATTTCCAGGTCTTTTCTAATTCCTGAATTTTACTAGATAATCGGAATATCACATTCTTAGCAAACTTAAATCAAATGAATATTAACTTTTCCTAAAATTTTTTCTCTGGCCTGAAGTGTAATTTTTTTTAATCCTAGAGTGAACTGATCGGGCAATTTTAGGAAGGAAGTTTTGCATGAAGGAGCCTGTATTTCACTGTCAGAGAGTTACAAGAGGTGACAGTCTGTAATCCCATGGACAGACACAGTGAAGGATGTTCCTATATCAGGAAATCTAGAGGGAAAGACATCTAGTGCCCTGCGCCAGATGACTGAATAGTCAGTCACAAATTCAGAAACTGGAACAAGCATTTTGACCTTGAAGTCACATCATTCTACTTTTTAAATTATTATTAAATGTGTTCTTTTAAAAATTAGTGTTATATACTATTCTTAAGCAGTTGTAGAGAAATCCCGCACATCAGTTTATGAATGCAATGCACCGTGACCAATGTCACTCCTTCATTACTCTCTCCCAAGCCCACTCATCCTCTCAGTTTCCCTAGCTCCATTTTCATATTGCATATCATGACCTCAGAAAACAACTAGCATTTCTGTCAAATGGCAGTGAGTCCCCAAAGTATAAAGAGACTACCACAGGTATCTGGGCTGTAAGGATGCATAAAGCAGAGATCCTTTTCAGGTGAGAATGACTAGCAAGATGTTTTATTTAAGACCCTGGACCTAGAGGCAGATAATAACTAAGTCAAAAAAACAATTTTGAAAACCAGGAGAATATCAGAGAGAGTTAAGAGTCTGCTGTTAACTAACCTGTGGAAGAAGACAAATTCCTGTAGAAAGGTCAATATCTAAAATAACAATTTTAAATAATTTTATGTTTTTGTGTCAGTTAAAAATAAATTTAAATAAAAAAATAAATTAACACAAGCAACCACAAAGGCTGTGATATACAGAGTCCTGAGGAATAACAATACAGTGTGATAATTAGGCAGACAGTACAGCCAGACATGTGAGAAAGAATAGTCAGATCAACAAAAATAGGTACATAAGTAAGCATGGTAGAAAACTATTCATTCAATATTTATAGAATGGAGAGGATCAATTGAGAATTACCACATTCCTATAAACTTTTATACAGCATTAGAATCTATGGAAAAATCAAAGTGTAAAAAGTGAGTAGAAGCCAGGCACTCATTGTTAACATCTACAGCCTAGCTACTCAAGAGGCTGAGCTCTGAAGTTTGGGGTTCAAAGTTAATCTGGGACAAAAAGTCCACAAGATTTTTATCTTCAATTAACTAGAAAAGACTAGAAATAGAGCATGTCTCAAGAGGTAAACCACCAGCCTTGAGCAAAAAAGCCAAGAGACAATAAAGACTTGGGTTCAAGCCTCAGTACTGGCACACAAGTCAGTCTAAGTCTAAAAGAGAGGTGGTCACAATTTAGAATATTCATATAAAAGAATAATTATCGAAAGGGATTATGTAAAGGGACAAAGGTACATGAGATAAGTGCCTGACCCCAGAAATTCAATGCATAATTTCCATTATAAGGTGCAAGCTTCCATGTTACCATAGGTCTTTATAGGGAGAGTAACATATGTGTATGTGTGTGAGTGAATGAGTGTGTATGTGTGTGTGTGTGTGTGTGTGTGTGTTCATTTGCACTAAAGTCTAGGCAGATCTACTCATACTTTCTTTCAGCTCCTAAGGACACAAGGCCAAGGAAGGACAATCCTTGGAAATTAGAGATACAATCCATAGGGTTGAAAGAATTATGTCCTTATTCTGTACATTGGATATTACAATTCAAGCACAAGAAAATGACTAATTAAAAACTTCTGAAGCAAGTCATTTCCTCTTGATTTCCACAAAGGGTAGTGACCTAAGACAGTCAATAGCTAAAACAGCCAAATGGCTAAGACTGCCTGCCTTTCTCAGTAAACAACAGAGATTGACTTATTCACAAGCACCTGCTGGGCAGGCCTAGATGATGAAGAAGCAGAAATATAAACCTGTATCTTCAAGGAGCTCCCAATAGAATATAACCATAAGAAAAATAAAATAATAAGGTACTTAGTGCTGGTTGTTCCAGAACAACACAGGTCTAGTGGGTGAGGACCAGCTCTTGTGCCATGAGACTAAAGAAGCAAACAGATCTACAGTACAACTTTCAGTAAGCTTACTGATGGAAGCATGGTCTTGGGAAATAACAAGACCAGTTGGATCTCTAAAATTTGATTTCATCCTAACTGGAATGTGCCTGGTTCATCTTAAACTAATATCAAAATAGGCAATCATATATCTTTTGCCAGTGTCTGTTTATAAAGTTCATCATACCCCTCTAATGGTTTTGTATCTTTACAACTTGCTGGGAAACTGCAAGACAAACCATGTAGGGTTATTTTAAGGGCAATCGTGGTGGTGTTGACTCAAGATGGCTCCAGGCACTTCAAAAAAATCTATAAATGGTTGAGACAACTTGAGAGGAACTATCTCCAGGTTCTGGAATAATTTCTCACCAAATGCATGCATTCTATATAGAAGAAAGAATATACAAGAGAGAAATTGGATGATGCAGAAATTATGAGAGATCTTGAAACAAGGTAAAGGTCAAGACTCCATGAAGCAGAGTAAAAACAACAACAACCATGAAATAATAAAACAGCTGGTCCTACTGTAATTAACTAGCATCCTCTTTGCCTTCACTACTCTGTGCAACTCTGAACCATCTGTGTTTCCTCAAAGCCCTACCACTGCCAATGACTCGGGCAATTCTATTTTAGGAGGCATCTTGTTTCAAAGATCAGATGTTTGCCTGTTTCTTTGTCTTCAAGGTTTGCAAAAATAAGACAAGTAATTTGCTTTCCTGTTCCCTGCATGGCTAGAGGGTTAGATCATCATGCACAGATGTTCACAGAGGTTGTATTTGTAGGGATTTTATACTCCCAATTTTCAAATGAAAGCCGTCATGTTCACTTTACCCTATCCTTTCTTTGCCAAGCTTTGAAGGTTGGATTGTAAGTTGCATGTAGATTTTCCCTTTTACAAAAAAAAAAAAACAAAAAAAAACAGCAATTTACTATGATTAACCCTATTATAACTGTTCCTTGAGTCTTTACTCTTTACTTATATTTCCTGGCACTAAGTTGGAGACTTGGACTTTGGCAACATTTCAGGCAAACAGGGATTGGGAATGGCCTCGTCCTTTGAAAATCCAAACCCACAGTCCTGCCATTGCTTGATTTACTCCATCTTCGTTACTTGGCCCACCAAGTTAAACTGTGGACCATTTCTGAGATAAGCCATGACATTTTAGTACACACACACACACACACACACACACACACACACACACACTTTGAATTAGTTTTGTCATATTAGGAATTAAATGTCAGGCTGAAGAATTGATGTTAAAGATGACTTCGAATCTTTAAAAGGCCCTCATCATCAATGAGTAAGGTTACCTATCCTAGTTTTGTTGTCTGGACAGAGCAGGAATAAAATCAGAGTCAGTAACAGAAAATCACAAACAAGTATCAGGGCTCCACAGAGTGACAAACAGAATTGGGAGTCAGACAATGACTGACAAGACCCCAGGGAGGCAAAACACTCCTATAGCAGCTAGGACACAAGCAAGGCTCAGACAGGGGAAGGGAGTCATCTAATGAAAATAGATAAAGACATACAAAACAAGGTATGGAAAATCTCAAAGAACCAATGCCAAAAAATTGATTCTCCCTCCATCTATCTTACAGTAATTACCCAGCTCTTTTGAAAAAGGAACTTAAAAAGAAAACTTTCTACACTCTCCAGTAGATGCTAATAATAGGAAATGGTCAAATGTCAGCATGCTCTATTCCATTTAAACCTGGAAACAACTCTTGGGAATTTATTAATTCCTTGTGCTACTCAGGAGACATCCAAGGATCAGAAAGATAAGTAACTCTCTTAAGGTCACCAAGTCAATAAGATCCAGAGCTTAGATTAAAAATATTTGTTTCTCTGCAACATGCGATCCTCTGTACAAAACACGCAGCCTTTATTTTAGAGCAATGCGGAGCAACACAGCCACAAACTGCATGTTGCTTGTGACCACTAGAATTATGAAATGGAATTTTGCATGTATTGACTTAAGTAAATTACATTTGAAAAATAATTGGGCATTGATTCTGAAGGTGGCTACTGAGAAAATATTGTTTTATATGCATGGATCATTTCGTATTTCATGGATCAGCATAATGCTAGACACAGTCTTTATTGATAAAGGTCTTTCCAAACAAAATGCATAACTTCCACAACATTTGACAACGGGAAAACATTACTCAGTAGGAAAAGCCAACCAAATGCCCTCCTGCAGCTCTCAGTTCCTTCCTCACCACTGTCATTTCCTGCTGCCACCATCATGCTGATATCTAAGGAGGGGGGAAAAAACACCCTTTTAATTCTTCTTAGTACAGCTAACAAATATTCATCTCAGTGAAAAGAGAATTTTTTCTGAACAATGATGACTGGACAGAGGTAAGCCAACAAAAGTACAAGGAACATTAAAATAGACTTGATTACATACCCAAGGTTTCAATTCTGGTCTCAGTTAATTTGCAGAAGAGCTTGTTAAAAAAAATCCTAATGTCATCCTAGAAAAGAAACAGCCCTCTGAGTCTGGGTCACCGAGTTAAAAGCTTTTAAAATTTACGATGATAGGAGAAGTTCTGGTGTCATGCTGTAAGCAGAACAGCAAATGTAGTAAGTGGGTGATTTACATCTATCTAAAGGCAGCAAATGAAAAAACTAGAAACATCTAATAATTGCCCAGGAGATGACTTCATGGTCATTGAGTTACTATACACATCATCCTTTCCTAGAGCACTCAAGGAATATGCGTTTTATGTGTATGTGTCAATTTACTATATACAATAACCCTGAAGGTGACTCTACTGCCACAGATTTTAACCCACAAAAAGACTGAGACAGGCTAGGGAGAAGAAATATACTCAAGGTTGTATTATTGATGGTGGTGCTTTGACAACCTTTGTAAGATTCTGGCTTCCATTTGCAGGTCACATTCCTCTCTGTGTTACAGAGAAGCCCCCAATAATTGGAAACACAAAAAGAAATTCACGGAGATAGCCATCCCTGCCTTCTGTGGACCACTGAAATTCCTAATTAATATGTGACATGTAATTTTTCTTCCTTCATAATTTAATGTTGGAAAGCCACAATCTGGTCAAAGAAGCACATATGCCTCAAAGGTGACTCTGTCACAACTGAAAGACTTGTGAGATCTATCCCTCCTGCAAATCATAACATATGACTTCCAATAGCCATGTTTTCCCAATAGTCAAGTGAAGCTGGCAAAAGAAACATGCAGGTAAGTATGAATCTCTGGAAACAGTGATGATAGGACCAAATAAAGGATCCTGTTCTAATGCCCTCCTGATACTACGCTAATTGACTTGAGCCAGAATATTTAACCTTTCTTAAAATCAGTGATCATTCAATCCCATGACCATTCTGACATACTAATGTGGAAGTCTGATCACCATATCTACCAAGTGATTAGAATACTGTCATTTAAGGACAAAGTCTGGTGTAACTGTAGACCAAAAAAATGATGAAATTTTGGAGAGACCACAAAAATCACCCTAGTATCTACTTTATTACCCATTCCTGTCCCTGGTGGCTTAAGGACAAAGATGGATGGACAGAATTTCAAACCGTATGAGCAAATCATTATAAAAGTTCACCTGGGAAGGCACTGCAAACTTTGCTTCCTAAGTTTTCCATCTTTTCCCCAATATCTAATAATAAATTTTCATTGGGGGCCTGAAGCTAGTCAGAAGTAGAGAGGAGCTCCAATATATAGGCTTCACATCCATCACACTGCCTCTATGGCTGGCTCAGAGGCCCAAGAGTGTGAGAATTTGACCATCACCTTTAGTTGTCATAAAATGTGAAAAGCATGCAGTGAAAAGCCCTGCTTCTGGATTACACTAAGCTCTGGGAAAATGATTAGTGCCATTCTAGTTAAAAGTCTCTTGCCACATTAAAAGGAAATATATATATATATGTATATATATCAGAAGCTATTAGACACTGAAAACTCCTTCAAATGACATTTCCAAAAAGAAAATCATTTTCAGTCAGCAGTTACAGGATCTGAACTTAGGACCTCAAATTTTGATTCCACCAAGATCATGTCACTTATTCATGCAGTCAGTTCTTACTTCAGTGTTATTGTGTACCAGGATGAAAAATTAGACAGATATGATTTTTATTCTATGAATAGCTTATTTTCAAGTTAGAGGGCCAAGCTAGTTAAAGAAAAACATCATTTGTATTTGTTGTGTAAGGAAATTGTTTATAGTCTAGGTGTGATTCACAACTTGCTATAAAATTCCATTTCCTAGATTAATAGGCTTTAGGGTCTGAAATGCACCATATACATAAGGGATCCAAACATCCATCTAATGCCCTCATTAAGATACACACATAATAGCTGTCCTACATATTCCAGAAATCATCTAATAAAGTAAAACTCCCTCCTTCCAATCTATCATGACAAACTCTTTCTCCAATAGATCCTTGGTTTAGATATTACATTATGAAGTTTCTCTGGGAAAAATATTAAAATGTTCCACAGAGATATAGAAGAACAAATTTACTAAGCACTAGTGGCTCATATCTATATCCTTAGCTCCTCAAGAAGCTGAGATCTGAGAACTGTAATTCAGATCCCATGTGGGCAGAAATGTCTGTGAGATTCTTCTCTCCAATTAACCATAAAAAAGCCAGAAATAGATCTCTGGCTCAAAGTTATGTGCTATCAAATATCTAGGTGTCTGTCAGCCTAGTCAAGTTGACACATAAGGTCAACCATGCTTTCAGAATTCTCAGAAGTCAGCAACAACAACAACAATGACATGAGCCAGTGACTCATACCAGTAATCCAATACTCAAGAGACTGAGATCTGAGGACCATGGTTCAAAAAAAAAAAGCATTCCCAAAGACTCAAAGATTAAACCTGTTGAGTGTTCTGGGTGTTCTAATTCATTTCCAGTTCCTTCAACTCTTCTTCATGTGAAATAGAATGAAAGACTTTGATATTAAAGTATTAAAATCACTTTTTTTTTCTTTTTGGCCAGTACTTGGGTTTGAACTCAGGTCCTGGGCACTGTCCTTGGGCTTTCTCAAGGCTAATGCTCTACCACTTGAGCCACAGCACCACTTCTGACATTTTCTGTGTATGTAGTACTGAGAATCGAACCCAGGGTTTGGTGCATGCGAGGCAAGCACTCTACCACTAGGCCACGCTCCCATCCCTTAAGTCATTCTTTTCTGAGCAAGTTCCAGATTCATCTCTGTTGCTCTTAAAATATGCTATCCAAATCTAAATATAATACAATTTATATCCTAATGGTTAAACATAGGCTTTGGCTATGTTCATGTCTGCTAGTTGTGTGTCAGGTCTTCATCTCCAAAGCTGCCAACTGTTTAAATATTTATCAGGTTAACTAAGCTACCTGGTTCTAAACCTCCACAGATCAGGAATCAATTACATCACAGACATAAGAGGTTGACAGAAATTTAAATACCATAGAGTCTATATCCAACTCAGTAAATGAGATGATACATACCCCAGGCTTAAGAAAGGAACGTTACCCCAACAATAAAATAAACAAATAAATGTTGAAAGCAGGAAAAAGAAAGTAGAGTTGTAGCTGTATTATTAATGCTCATCATTTCACACTGTAATCTGACTAGTTCAAATGAATGCATGACTCTTAAATTATCTTTATAGTTGTTAAACTAACTCGAAAATTCTCTATTGCTTGTTTCTATTATTTTGACCTGGTCGTGACAATTATATGGTTTTGCTTTTGCATTCTCTGATTTCTTAGTTAATAACTGGCCTGCCTCTGGCTCTTGCTTTCATCCAGCTTTTGCTTAGAAGTAAAATTCAAGTAGGCTTACCTGAGCCAGGCAACTCAATAAATCTAAAGTATGAGCTCAAGATAACTATCTTATTCCCAGTTGGCAGAAGCAGTGAAAATTCCAAATTAATCTAACATGCTCTCCATTTTTGCTTGGAAAATAATTAAAGGAGGATATATTTCAGCTTTTATGCTCCCTTATCTAAATTATATACAGATGCTGCATGGAAATGTATTTTAATAGCTACATTAACTAGGATAAGTTCACTCACATCATTGTCATTCATGTCTAATTAACCTAAATACCCAACTGGGAGCAGTAAGAACTTGCACAAGGCATCAAGAGGGAGTTGTGTGGGGCTCCAAGCCCCAGTTCTGCCATCTAACATGCAAGGAAAGCAAAGATGAATGTTCTTGGTAAAGAAGAGTTACTGTCAGGAAAACCTCCAGCATTGTCTCAGCAGTGTGTTCTTAAATCACCAGACCTGGATACTTTCTATTCAAAAACAAAACAAACTTACAAGAGAATGCAACAGAGTTGTTTTTTTTTATTTTAAAAGCCTAGAATAGAAGCCTACTCACTTAGAATGCTAGTCTAGACTGCATTTGGAAAGGAGTACACAAAAATTATTTGCTCACAATTTTCACTTGTCAGGAAATTAAGCATTTTGCTTTCTTTCATAATAAGGTTAGAATTATATCTACTCCTTTATGCAATACTTCTAGTAATTATGCATCTAGGCTTTGCCTGATTGTGTCCATTGATGAAAGTTTGTGTCTCACAGTGTGCTGGTTTCCAATGATTAGATCTTTAGGCTAGCTATTTATTCCTTTTATTTGATTAAACTCTATATCTCTCCTAAACAACCCATCCCAAAATTAATCTGTACTCTCCAGGGCGACTTATCAGGAAGCTCAGCAGGTGGGAGATTGAAGGGAAAGAGCTGATAAATATTAGAAGAAAATATATTTTCCCCATTAACTGTTGAAATGAGATGAGCCACTTAGTCTGACTATGGAGAGGAGTTCTATTGAGTGACAAAGACAGGACGAAAATGTTTGTCTGTTGCATAGATTCTGTTCTATAAAAGTCATGCAATTCTTATATAGGGCATGGATCTGAAGATCCAAGAATGCACAGATAAGGAAGTAATAGGGAACATCCTGACACAGCCTAACTACATAGAAAAGAATTAATTATTAAATTCTGGGCACAATGAATGAGACTTAGTCCAAATGATTTGTAAATCTTGTAAATATATCCAGTCATATAAAGTCTGTGTTGGGTAGTTGATGAATTTTAAATTATGTTGGGCATATGACCCCTGCTTGTTTAAATTGGATTCTTTCCTTGGAACTAATTGAGTTCCTCTAGTGCAGAGTATAGAAGTCTCCATATTTAGCAAAAATTATTATCCTTTTCATTTCAAGACACTGAGTTCAACTTTTTTCCTGAGAATTACTTGCCTTATCAAGACAATCTTCCTCTCTTGGCTTCCCTATTTCTGATGTTCTACTTTAAATCCAGATGTTATCTTTGAAAACAGGTATAGAGGAAACAACTAGAATACTAGCTAAATTTAACATTCAAAACATCCTTTGTAAACAACCCTTCCAACTCCCTCTCTCTTAACCACTACCCCCTACATTTTTATGGTTGTTTTACTTGTGAAAAATCTTTCACATACTGGTCTTCATTTCTAGAAACCCCTCCCAACTGCCTTTCTGAGTAGCTATTTCCCCTTTGTGAAATACTCCAATCAAACATTACTGGAGTCTTCCTGATTGTTATATTTTATGTTATTTTTTACATTTCTCATTTGTGACATCATTGTCTATTTTGTAGTTATTGAAACACTGTATTTTATTTAATAATTTTAAGTGTACAATATTCATTTTCCTCACTTACCTCATTTACTAAAGCTAAATCAGTAGAGTAGGAAGAAGGAAACAGGGACATGTGCAATAACTCATTGCTTAACACCAATCAGCAAGATCTGTTTCAATTGCTTAATTCAGGAAAATCTAATTTGGGGCTTGCTTATCAATATAATGCCCTCAATTGTCTACTTTCTTGATGTGGCCTCTAACTAAACTTCTAAGTCTTATTAGTTCATTACAAGTATGAAATCACTATATGCAGAATTTTAAAATAATGTAATGATTGCAATAGCTGTTTTTGTACTTGCAACATTTTCAAGAACTGAAATTAAAATATCTTTAGAGTCAGAATACTATATCAGCATTAATTTCCATGCTAAATGAGACAGTAACTGTGGGAGAATATCCATTAGTTCAATTGACAACCGAATTACAGTAATAAGTACGCTATTGAAGGGAGTCTGAATATGTCACTCCAAAACTAAGATGTGCCATGTCACTCTAAGGAAGCAAATAAGAATAAACAGATGCAAGGCTGGAAAAAGCCTCATTGCAGCTTCCTTTCTCTAACTAAAAGCATAAACCTCTGAAGAATGACAACTGATATAAATTCCCTCTCCCAAGGAAGTTTGAAATCCATGAAAAAGAAAGTTGGTATCAATATGGGTCAGCAAACAAAACTTCCTGCAAAAAAACCCAAAAACAAATCCTTATCTTCCATTGTTAGATTTACCTCTCCAGTTTGTTATCCGTAGAAATCTTTGGATTGTTCCTTTTCTTGTCTCTTGTCCAGAAATTTATTGCTTTGTCAAGATGATATACAGGCCTAAGTTCTAACCACCTCCTTCCTTGAGTTACTCATTACTGAACTTTTGTAAGTATGTGTGCTGTATAGTTGATAAACTCTGTGTGATTCCCCTTGTTAATATATATATATGCATATATATATATATATATATATACTTCATAGTACATGGCAGGTGTGTGTCGTTGAGATTCTCTGCAGATCCTTCAACTTTTCCAATAGAACAAGAAATAGGAACCATCAGGAAGGAATGAAGGTGAGGAAGAGGTCCTGGGCTTTGCAATCAGTCAGGTAAAATCAGTATGCACTGAGTATAAGAGTAAATAAACTAGCAAGGGATAATGTGATTACAAAGGAGCATCAAGATCCATTTAAAGAGTAGAAAAATAAACTTAAAATGACATCAGGAAGCCTGTTTTTCTCTAACCCCCATAGCTGCCCAAGTGCAAAGTATTTGGATTTAAGACAAGTTGTGCTTGTCTAGGTATGAAAGGCAAAATAAGTATACATGAGTTAAGAGTATATGTAAAACATTAAATACACTAATTGACTATTGAATTAATAATAACACTTGAAAAAACATCACCTATCAAAATCATAATAATATAATACATGGTACTAGTAGGGGAAACTCACATTAAAGCTCAAAAGACCCTAAATGACCAAAGTAATCCTGAGCAAAAAGAACAATACTGGTGTTATCACAATATCTGACTTCAAATTATAGTATAGATCCACATGAAATAAAATCATAAATATAGACATGTAGACCAATGGAACACAATAGAAAACCCAAAAATGAGCCAACATAGTTACAGCACTCTTATTTGAGACAAAGAAGACAAAAACATTCATAGTAAAAAGGATGGATTCTTCAACAAATAATTTTGCAAAAATTGAATATCCACAAGAAGAATAAAAACCAGACCCCTATATCTCACCCCATATTAATATGTTAAAACTGGATCAAGAACTTTGAAACTACTACCAAAAAAAAAGAATAGAAAAACACTGTGACATATTGGCATAGGTAGTACATAGTGAATAGAATATTAATCGCACTAGTAGCTCAAAAAATAGAGCAAAGATTGACAAATGGGATTACATCAAATAAAATTCTTTCAACACAGTCTAAGAAATAAATCACTTAAAAGACAGCCAACCAAACAAGAGAAAACTCAACTCTTCATATGACAAGGGGTTAATAACCAGAAACACAGAAAGCTCAGAAACTAAACTACCAAATGTCAACAATCCAATGAATAAATCTGCAAATGAACTAAAGAGACAATTTTTTCATGCATTTTATTTTTATTATAAAGGTGCTGTTCAATATTTTTACATAATTTCATTGTTATTCCTAAGGGGTTGTACAGAGGGCTTACCATTCCATAAGTCAAGTAATGAATAAAATTCTTCTTAGACAGTGTCACTTCTTCCTTCACTTCCCCTCCTCCTCCCCTCTCCCCTTCCTGCCTGCCAGTGTATTGAATAGCATGAGTATATTTGTTCATCCTCCATCTATATCTGTAACCTCTTTTTTGCCCCTCTGAAAAGATAACCAAAGAAAAGAAAAAAGAACACATTCTTCCTTTGGTTTCCCTACTCGGGCTTGAACTCAGGGTTCCTTGTTTTTGTTTTGTTTTTGTGCCACTCAAGGCTGACACTCTACCACTTAAAACCACATCTCCATTTCTATCTTTTTTGTAAATTTATTTATTTATTTATTTATTTATTTATTTATATATTTGTTTGCCAGTCCTGTGCTTGAGCTCAGGGCCTGAGCACTGTCCTTGGACTTTCTCAAGGCTAGAGCTCTACCATTTGAGCCTCAGCACCACTTCCGGCTTTTTTCTATGTATGTGGTACCAAGGAATTGAACCCGGGTCTTCATGCATGCTAAGCAAGCACTTTAACCACTAGGCCAAACTTTATTTTTATTATAAAGCTAATATACAGAGGAGTTATAGTTACACACGTATGGAACTGAGTATAATTCTTGTTGAACATTGTTACCTCCTTCCCTCATTTTCTCCTACTTTCTATCTTCATTGACGTTTAGAGGTAAGAATCTCATGGATTTTCCTGCCAGAGCTGGCTTCAAATTATGATTCTTCAATTTCAGTCTCCCGAGTAGTAGCAGTAGTAGTGGTGTGAGCCACCACTGCTAGGCTGTTTTGTTTTGTTTTTTTTTTTTTTGCCAGTCCTGGGCTTGAGCTCAGGGCCTGAGCACTGTCCTTGGACTTTTCTCAACTCTAGCGCTCTACCCCTTGAACCTCAGCACCACTTCCAGTTTTTTTTTCTATTTATATGGTACCGAAGAATCGAACCTGGGTCTTCGTGCGTACTAGGCAAGCACTCTACCAACTAGGCCAAACTCCCGGCCCCAGTGAGCGTGTGCGTGTGTGAGCCCGGGGCTTGGACTCAAAGCCTGGCCACTGTCCCTAAAGTTCTTTTTTTTTTTTTTTTGCCAGTCCTGGGCTTGAGCTTAGGAGCTGAGCACTGTCCTTGGATTTTCTCAAGGCTAGAGCTCTACCACTTGAGCCTCAGCACCACTTCTGGCTTTTTCTGAGGAATTGAACCCAGGCCTTTGTGCACGCTAGGCAGGCACTCTACCACTAGGCCAAACTCCCAGCCCCTGAGCAGATAATTTTTGAAAGAAAAGGCACAAGTGTCCAATAAATATATGAAGAAATGTTCAACATCTTTGGCCATAAAGGATATGTAATTCAAAACTGCATTAAAATTCTACCCCACTCTAGTTAGAATGGCAATCTTCAAGAATACAAACAAAAAGCTGAGCAACAGTGGCATGTGCCTGTAACCCTATTTACCCAGGAGGCTGAGAACTCAGGATTGTAGTTCAAAGCCAGCCAGAGCTGGAAAGTCTATGAGACTTTTATCTCTAATTAAATACCAAAAAGCCAAAAGCAGAACTGTGGCTCAAGTAGTAAGGCACTAGCCTTGAGCAACAGAGCTCAGAAACAGTGAAACAGTGCCCAGGCCCTGACTTCAGGCCTAGAATCAGACAAAAGAAAAAAGAGAAATCATTTTTTTTAAAAGGATACAAACAACAACAAATGCAGGAGAGGCTGTAGGTAAAACCCATTTACATTGTTGGAGGAAAATGTTGACTAGTGCAACCAGTATAGAAATCAGTATGAAGGTTCTTCAAACAACGAAAATTACAACTGCCACTCAGTCCTGCTACACAACAACTGGGTATATACGCAAAGAAATCAAAATCTGTCTACTATCTTATCTATGTGCCCATGTGTACCATAGCACCGTGCACAATAAACAAGTCAGAAATCAGCCAACATGCTCATCAACGTAGGAATTGATAAATAAAACCACATACACACTGGGGTGTCAATCAGGCTATAAAGCAAAGCAAAACTACAGAGACATTTGTACATTCATATTCACCACAATACTACTCACAAAGCCAAGCTATGCCAGCCACTGTTCCATAGCCATTGCCTAGGGAAACTAATGACTGAGTCAAGAAGATATAGCATTTATACAGAAGAGTGTTATTCTCTCATAAAGAAGAACGAAATTATGTCATTAGTAGGAAAACATATGGACATATGAAATATAAGTCATCATAGTAAGTGAAGTAAACCAGGTTCAAAATGACGAAGTTGGCATTATTTCTCTCATATAGTGATACTAGACCTAAACAGTAGAAACATAGACATACAAAGCAATACAGAAATAGGTAGATATTTATCTGAATGTGTATATAGATTGATATAAACACATGTATATATTCCTATATGCCTTTGAGATATCTATACATATTTATAAATTATATATAATAAATACTTGTTAATGATAGGACTTTGAGATTATTAGAAGAATTGGAAAAAGAAGAAAGTATTAAAAGGTGAGCAATATTAAAATGCAATGCACCTGCATAAAAAGATGGTATACAGTCAACAAAGGTTTTTGAATAAGAGAGAGTTCAGGGGGAGGGGAGGATGAAGAAAGTGGAGCATCAACCTAACTAAAGTATAGTCTATACATACATGAAATATCAATTAACATACATTTTAAAGTGAACAACAGGAATGTAAAACATGTCCTGCCTGGATGTGAACACTAGTAAGAGAGGCAAGCAAATAGAGAGGATGAAGGAGGGTAAATATACAGACATGTGAAAATGGAACTATGAAGCTCCTTGAGATACATTGGGGAAAGGGAAAAGGCAATGAGGGAGAGTGATGGAGGAGTTGAATCTGATCAAGGTATGTGTTACACAAATAAGGACATGTCAAAATGTGTTGGGAGCCAGAGTGGAATCAAACTGTACCTTGACTTGCATCAGACGATGGCTATATTGTCTTATTGCTTTCTGGCCCTATTCTATGAAAATGACCTGAGAATTACCATATGAATGTAACACCTGGAGGTTCCCTGGGAGAGGAGGAGGGAAGAAGGGGGAGTGGAAAATAAACGTGGCAGTCTCGGGAGTCTTTGCCTGGACTGCGGACATCCCGGACCCGGTGTGTCTGTCTCTCTTCTTTTTCTTCCTAGTCCTTGTCCCCTATTTCAGGAACCCCAATCTGCGAACCCTGGTTTGCTGCCGGTTGGCCCCGGCAAAAATGAACACCACTTAAGAAACTAATAGAATTAAGAGACTTAAGGAAGGAGAAAGAGATGAGTATGATGGAAAAATCTTAAAGGTATTGACAGTTTAATGAAAGAAATAGAAAGATGTCAGGATAAAAAAAAATTAAAAGTCCATAGAGGGTGGTCAGAGTTCAACACAGCACAAACTGAAATGGTTCCCAGACTGTAGTTACTAAGAGTGCGAAGGCTAAGTGTGACCCAGGGATTTATATGTATGAGGTAGGAAGCAGGGCAAAACTATGAGAGAGGAAGCGTTCAAGGAACTAAACTTAGATGGAGGGTTATATACACAGACATTCTAAAATGAAACTGGAGTCAAAATGGGCAGTGGAAGGGGGTTAAACCCATCAAGAAATGTGGACACACAATCAAAGGAATACTCAGAGGGTCGTAGAGTGTATTCACATAGCAACCAACAGTAAGACCAGGGCAAAATGATTTGATGGCACCAGTGATTAGAAAACCTCCCTCGCATACAGCCCTGATGACAGGATATTAGAGGAAAAGTACCACCACTTGAAACTCCTGCAGGAAACAAGGTCCTAGAAGAGCCAGTTCATATTTGATTCAGAAACTTGAGAATGTGTTCAGAGAAAAGCTTAGCATATGGGGGTTGTGAAAGAATATTAGTGGCCAGAGGAAAGCTTCTAAGAGATGGATACGAATAAGGGAGGGAGATAGAATAAGAAACAGGCAAATCCGATGGAGCAAGAATGTGGAAAAAATTGTATAGCTGCTTATGGGTAATAATTTAAAAGGAATAAAGGACACTTAAAGAAAAATATGGGTCACAGTGTCAGCTCCCGAGTCTGCACTGTGTCCCTGGGCGGTCAGTTCACCATCAATTTCCCCTGGCCGGTCAGTTCACCATCTGCTTCCCCAATAAATTCACCTTTTTATATGAGACTGTCTCTGTGTGGTGGACTCTGGTGGGACATGGAATCCCCACCTGGAGGGATGTGGAATCCCCTCCTCTTGACCCCATAACATTTTTGGTGCATGGGCCAGGAAGAGTCCTTAACCACAGGGTGACGCGTGGGTTCGAGTCCCACCAGTGGATGTGGAATCCCATCGATGGCATCAGACCCAAGAGAGTCTCTGATTATCCTCCAGATATTCTTAACCATCTTTTTGGGGAAGTTGCCTGGTGAAAAGTAAAGGCCTCCGGAGGCGACCCATTGGAGCTGCTGAGCTGTCCTGCCTGATTCCACCACCACCCTGCAGCAGCTTCCTGAGAGGACTAGAACTAAACCCTTGGTGATGGGACAGTCTATCTGTGCTAAATTTAAAGTCCCCTAGATTTTTGCAGCCATTATGGTGACTCTGCATGGGTGAAGGGAATTTTCCATCCAGTGCTGAACAGCCTAGATGTGAGAGGTGCTAAATGTGAATGAGGGCTATAGTCAGGTAAAGAAGAGAGAAAGAGTTTAGTAAAGAAAACCTTTGGAAAGGAATTGAGAAAATAGAAGAATAGTTTATGGATAAGGGAGGATCTGAAAAGAATTGTCTCATGTTTGTTCTACAAAAAGGGAGAAAGACAAATCCTAGAGAGTTCCTGTATGTAGTAGATGGTATGAGCATTATCTTAAGAATGGAGATTACAAGTAGAATTGGCAGGTATGTAATTGAGTTAGCCATGATGCAAGCTGGGTCAGGATTGGTACACTGATGTGAAACTATTCTTTGTGCCCACCTGAGGGATTGTTAAGCATGCTTCCTAGTTGTGAGAGCTTTTTCTTGGGTGCAGAACTGGGAGGGCACGCTATATGCCCCTCCAAACCAAAGAATGCTGTTTGCCCGAGTCTGATAACAACTGTTGGCCCCCCAAGCCAAGTGTTATCTCAGCTGGCCCTGTTAACCATGATTCAATCCAGTCCTTACAGGCCTTACAAGTTGATCTGGGGACATGTTCATCATCTGGTTTCCAGTACCCTGGCACTCAAGTGAACCTGCACTGTGATTCCCAGCACTCCAACCACTGTGAAGCAGGAACGAACTACTGGGTTCATCACTCCTAGGTGAAGACAGTGTGGGAGGATCCTGGACTTTCAAACTCCCAGAGAACTCACTGAGGTCCTTAGCTGAAATTGTCCTCCAGAACAGAAGAGGACTAGATATATTGTTCCTAGAGGTTTGAGTGTTGCCCTGGGAGGAGAATGTTACTGTTGATTGGCCCATGTGTGATTAATGAGATGTGCTTTAGTAAAAAAAAAAAAAAAAAAAAAAAAAGGATCAGAGTTATAAAATTGATGATCCTATACACCCGGTATAACCTCGTTTGTACTAAGGTAAACTAGGCTAAAAGAAAAGAGGGAAGTGTTAAGGGGAGCAGGGAGTGTTAAGGGGAGCAGGGACTGGCTCCATCCAGAATGACTAAGAGTTTCCCCACCCCATTGTGGAAGGTCTACAATGTTACAGCCCAGCCACCTTGACCTCCCTACCGCTCCCCATGAGGAGGGATATCTGGTACAGCCCAGCCACCTTTGCCCTTCTAGGGAGGGGCAACCTTGAACTTCTCCCCACCCCCCATGAGGAGGGATATCCGCTTGGGTGGGGGTGGGCCTGCTTTGTGTGGAGACCTTCCCAATTTGCGCGCCAACTCTAACTAAGGTGATAGGTAAATTCAAACACTGGTCTGTAACCCTATTAGCAACCTGTGTGTGGCTGGAGCTGACTATGGTCCCTCTGTGTATGTAACTATCCCATTGGCTACCTGTGTGGCCAGGTTTGACCCCATGGGTTTTGCCCTTAAAAACCCAGCGTGAGCACTGCTCGGGGTCACAGTGCCAGCTCTGGGTCTGCACTATGTCCCTGGCCAGTCAGCTCACCATCTATTTCCCCTGGCCGGTCAGTTCACCATCTGCTTCCCCAATAAATTCACCTTTTTAGATGAAAAAAAGAAAAATATGATAGTGATGGAAGAAATGGCAAAAGACCTCACAGGTAAAGCCAGAGAGGATCAGAATAATAGAGTTCAGGGTACCCATTTCTCTTAACCCCTGACAGCCAAGACAGAAGGCATCATCGAGGTTGTCATTTCAACTCGCCTATTGATGGAATGCAAGCTCAGAGGTCATTTTTAAAAAAAATTTTTAATGATCTTTAAGGATTTATACAGAAGAGTTTTGATTTAACAAAGAAACTTAGGACTACCATGCACCTTGGTCCATGTTACCACTTTCAACATTCTTTCTCATCCCTCCCTATTTCCCCCTTCCCTCACTCCTCTTAATTTTGTAGGATATGCATTGAAGAATGCATGACTGTATCCCCCAGCTTCTTCTCTTCATTTGCCTGGCCCCTGATTTTATTGGTTTTTTTCCAGTCTGGGGCCTTGAACTCAGAGCTTGAGCTTTCTCAAGGCTAGAACTCTACCACTTGAGCCACAGCACCATTTCTGGCTTTTTTCTATGTATGTGATACTGGGAAATCATGCATGCTAGGCAAGCACTCTACCACTAGGATAAACTCCTGGCCCTGTTTTTATTGTTTTTAAATGTATCATTTTAGAAAGCCAAGGGGATAATAGCAATGATGAAATGAACACTAGATTTAGAAACAAAATTTGAGTTTAAATATCTGATGACATCTGATAAGTAATCAAATTAGTTGTTGCCGCAGTATGCTACCAATTACATATTGGCCAGAGAGGTGATGGATTCATGTACTATCCATTTCCCATAATGGAAATCATGTGGAGATTGACCTTGATGACATGGTAAATGTTCTCTCCTGCTTTGGCTTCATCTTGATTCATGACACTGAGTTCCTCTTCTAACTCTTATCCTATGTCCTTGAAACTTGTGTTCTAAGTGTTTAAGTTCATTGTGACCATTAACCATTCTAACTCTCCCAAAAGAAAATGTAAGCAATTAGGATAACAGAAACCAAGTATGATGCTAAGGAACGGTGTGCAATGGATAGTTCAGACTTGTTTCTTCACCAGAGTTAAGTCTAAGACCTTGAGACCATTTCAGTAGTTTTGATTTCCTCCTATTTCACTCTGCATGTGGTAGGGAGTAACTAATTCCCCTAATTTGTCTGTTATGCCATTTGTCAGATGCCATGAGGCACGATAGCCCACACAAGTACCACACTTCCCTGATAGGATGTGGTGTTAAGTCCAAGAAAATCCATTGCAGAAGGAATTTATTGCCAGCATCTTCATAAACATAATTAAGAAGCTATCTCCCACTGAAGCCTAGTGATAGTTGGTTCCATAAAATAAATGGCTAGACAGATGAGAGATCTTACTACATGTCAAAACAGCCAAAGAAATTATGCTGTTCAATAAGTCGGTCCTTATGTTCCTAGACGTTTAAACATTATCATAAATAATTCTAGCTTCTCATCAGTCATTCTGTGCATGTTATAACTTTTTTCCCAATTCTAGGTTTACTGGAGACACTGATCCATTCTGTGTGTTGTCTTATAGCACACCAAAAACATGCCGTACACTTACACCGTATGTGGAATATCGATACTTTGGTTCATCTGATACATGAACTTCATTTTCATTCCAACATTACAGTGCTCCAATTCAAAGGAATATGATAAAGAGGGTACAATAAATGGCTGATCTTATGCTGCTGTGAGCACTTAGACCTGTCCAGTTTATGTAAAACTGGAAACTTTTCATGTTTTTTTTGTAACAGACGTGCTGTGGTAGCCATGCTTAAGGAAAGCATACCTGTAATCTGTTATTCCTCACCTGTGGCTCTTTTGTGAAACTCAACACAATGCACAAAATCTTGGATGTGCTCTGCCTCTACTAGGAATTTCAGAAACCAAAAGGAAATAATAAACTATTTAAATCTCTGGCTTACAAGATGAAGTTTAGCTCTACATGTCCCTCTGGAATGCTGCCATTTTGTAATGTTATATGAGTTTTCATGTGTTTGCTTCCTTCAAAATGTACAGTGGGCTTATAAAGCAATTTTATCTCAGAGAAAAATTATCTTTTGGTGGGAAATCTTCAAGCACACACCCACAAAAATAATGTAGAGCTAGACTAATTCTTATATCGGGTATGTGCTAGGAAGTTTCTATACATAATCAAAATTCTGTAGGCAGGTTCTTGCCTACCCACAAAACATGTTAGAAGATAATTCTGTTTACCAATGTTTACATTCCTTTCATATTTCACTTTGCTTTTTCCTCCTGAGGTATATCAAATAACACTGTAAATCACTTACTCATTTTGAACTAGATTTGATGCCAGGAAAGTAATTTCCTTACCTAATTTCTTTATACTAATAATGCATATTAGCAGGTAAGTGTAAAGTGTGGAATTTTAAAGAGAGAAAAGTAGTGTGTAGCTTTTCCTACTTGGGTCTTTGAAGAGCCATCAAAACATGTTCCGGGATGCTTAAGGCCATGAATGGACAACGACATGGTGTTGTGTTTCACATTCCTTTTCTTGTTGGCTCTATTCTAAAGAGAAACTGTAATGTGGTGATATTTTCATAAAAATGGTAAGAATTTCTGTTTTTCAAGGCCTCTCAATGGAGGTAAAAAAAAAAGTGAAAATTAGATTATGAGAACAGTAAGGAGAGAAATTATACCATCCCTATCCCTAGTTCTTTCACTGTGGGAGAACACATCCCCATAGTTACTTTTCTACTCAGTCTGTGGTTCCATTGAACTTCCCAGGTCTACCTTCTTAGCAGAGTTATTTCCTATCATGATAGGGTAGGAATGAATGTCTCCTGGTAATTATCTATGTGCTTGATTCTTCACTGCTTTAATACAGCCATAAAATCTGCTCTTGGACCAGGGCTGATGGCTCATGCCTATAATTCTAGATACTCCAAGGCTGAGATCTAAGGATTCTTGAAGCTGCCTTCAGACAAGTAACTTCATGATACTTTTATCTCCAGTGTGCTATAAAATAAACAAACAAACAAACAAACAAACTGGAATTGGAGCTGTGGCTCAAGTGGCAGAGTGTTAGCCTTGAATAGAAAAAATTCAAATGAGAACATGAAGCAATTAGTTCAAGCCCCAATATTGGCAGGCATATACACAAAACAACGCAAAATTGTACACTAATTGTTATTTACCCTCACAAACTACTTCTTCCTAGGACTCAGAAATGATGAAGCCAACATGGTTCAAAGGTAACTACAACAGTAACGTAAAAATAATGAATTTGTCCAACTGGTATCAAGTTCCCCAAACTGCTTTGATTTATAGCAAAAAATGATCTGTGGAAGCAGAGTTTAAAAAGAAATACACAATAAAACACTTTTTCATAGTAAATTGAGTTCATTTCATTTATTTCTAGATTTATCTAGGAATCTTCATGGCATCACAGAAAAAGCAAAGAATTTGCAGTCAAACCCTTCAAATTCCAATATAATCTCTAAAATTCTTAGCAAAATTATTCTTAACAGTTCTGAGCTACAGTCTCCACCTTTGCATATTAAGTAGATAACATGTAACTTCCTGGAAATAAGATAATGAATTGAAGCCATTCACAATAGTTTAATGGCAGTAGATTGTAACTATGGAAGAACAATAACTTTTTATTGACTGCTTTAAAAGCTAGGCATAGTGCTAGATGCAAGAATGTGGTATCTCTAGAGCCTATGATAGCCTCTCAATATTAATACTGTTTAACAAAAAGTGAACAGAAAGTGGGATAACAGGGCAAAACTGAACAGGTATTGGCAATTCCATTCCTCACTTCAAGTAAGGAATTTATCCAACAAATTGGCAAGTAATTTGACTGTTCCCTTTTGCATTGCTCTTTTTAAAGAAGTGTTGTATTATCTTTAAGTAGTTGTACAAAGGAAGTGGTATTCACCAAAGTAGTTTATGATTACAATGAATCTTGATCAATGTCATGCTTCAACATTCTCACCCACCCTTCCTCTCCCACCCCTTCCCCTATTTGTCTTCATTTTAGATTAGGTACTGAATTGTTTAGCATTAAACAGTTTATGTGTTCAATGTATCTTGACCCATGCCACCACTTCAACATCTTCACCCCCTTTGACCCACTCCTTCCCATATATTTTGCAATACTGTGTAATATACAATGGATTCTTGTCTGAATTCTTTCCCCTTCATTCTTCTAGTCTTCCTTTGGCCCCAATTCTCCCTTCTTGCAAGTACCCATTACTAGTACTTATTTGTTGATCTTTGATTTAGCGTTTTCTCAAGAATTTCACTCTGTGCTCTCCATCATCTATTATAATTGCTAATTCATTTGTAAGCCCTTGCTTACCACCCAGTGTGTTTCCTTGGCATTGATAGACACATTTGAACTACCAAAAATGAAGAGAATCATATAACCTGTCTTGGTGCTGGTCCACGGGCTTGAAGCTGTGCCTGAGCTTCTATGTTCAGGGCTAGCTCTCTACCACTTGAGCCACATCTATATTTCCAGATTGTGGGTAGTTAATTGGACATAAGTGCCTCACAGACTTTACAATCCTCAGATCTCACCCTCCTGAGTGGCTAGAGGTACAGACATGATCTCTAATACCTTGCTTGGCACTGTTCATTTTTTATATCCTAAATATAATTTTTCTTTTCTTGTTTGTGCACTATTTTCTCTATCTACAAGTCTACGGACACCCCCTCCTTAAGTTATCTGAGAGTAATGTACATCTACATAATGGATTACCTAGATTGTTCTCAGAAATGAGGCTTAAATGACCCAGGACACAAACTTCCCATTCAGAAAAGCTCAAAATCACATAGGAGGAACAAAGACAAATTTTCACCACCAGCATAAGTCAAATTAAAGGAAACTCTAGGAGAATCAGATTAATTTATCAGTAGGTATTAATGTTGAGTCCAAACACCAACTAAAATCACACTAAGGATCTCAGAAAATAGCCAAATGGTTATAAGCAAACAAAACCCTTTCCTTCTTTGTCAGCTGAACTGGACTCTGAAATTTATTACAAGGAACTCCTGGAGCCATCAAACATAGACCAATGAAATGTCTACTTGCCTGGGAAGGGGTTGCCTAAACACAAATTAGTTGATCTCAACTCTTTCAAATACTTTTCCACTTTAGGAGTCTCTAGAGGTTCTTTTATATCTCAGAATATGTGCTCAAAGGACTGGAATAGAACAAAAATTCCTCCAGAAATTTTTTAGCCATCAAACTCTACATAGTGAAGACAAGGATTGCTTTAGAGAAGGAATGATATAGGATGAGACTAAATGAAATGAACTCTAGAATATGGAAACAAGAGCTTTATCACTGTGATTGTTGTTTTTAATGTACTGTTATTTCTCTTCTCTTTTTTGCCTTTATAGTTAATTTCATGTTGTTACTATATCTGACTGACTTTGTTACCTGGTATATTGTATGTACATTTATTTCTTTATTGAAATAAGGAAGGGAAGAGGGAAAACTAGATGATTGGGAGGGGCTGGGGGGAAGAAAATAGTGACAAAAACATGAGAAGGGGTATCAATATGCGAGAAGTAATACACTTACTATCTGATGAATGTAACTCTTACCAGCATTAGTGGCTCCTAGCTTTTCAGATAGCTGAGATCTGAGGATCATGATTCCAAGCCAGCCCAGGTAGGAAAGTCCATGAGACTATTATCTCCAATAAACTACTCAGAAAAGCTGGAAGTGGCATTGTGGCTCAAGTGGTAGTGCACTAGCACTACCACTAGCAAAAGCAAGCTCAGAGACAGCACCCAGGCCCTGAGTTCAAGCCCCAGGACTGGGATAAAACAGCATTTAGATTCAGATTAAACTATATAGAACAGGCTGATTTTTAAACATGCATAACTCTGGAAGGATTTATACTTAAATAACCATTTCTTGTGGTCAGGAGTTTGGCCTAGTGTTCGATTGCTTGTCTAGCATGCACAAAGCACTGGGTTCAATTCTTTGGTGCTACATACACAGGAAAATCCAGAAATGGCTCAAGTAGTAGAGCTCTAGCCTTGAGAAAGTCCAAGGATACTGCTCAGGCTCTGACTTCAAAGGGTATCAATATTTGTGATGTAATGCACCTTCTATCTGGTAAATATAATGTAACCCTTCTATTAATTACAATAAAAAAGAAAAAAAATAACCATTTCTCTAACACTTAATATATGATTCTATTTACATGGTTAGCAATTTGGGGAAACATATTTAATGTAGAAAGAACACTTAACATGCCTCTAAGATTTATGGAAGAATGAGGCACCCAGTTGGCAGAGTTCACCAACATTAACTAAGCTTGGCATGAATATGTGCAAGTAACTAATTATTGACTGTACAGCATCATCAACTGAATCCGGGTGAGAAACAGCACTGCCAAGTGCCATATGCAAAGTGCTGGATTCTACTGATATCTCCACACCCTGAGAAATGTTAATTCACTCAGAGTTGGTTTTATTTTTAGCATGTCTGGTTCTGACAACAGTACCCAGAAATAATTATTCAATAGTGCAATGCCAAGAAATTCAAGTACCAAAATGATAAGAAATATTTTAAGCTACCTTTCCCAGAAATACAATCTGTTTCTCAATTGATAGAAATTCATTATACACACTGCTATATCACATTGTTCTGAACATTTTACCATGCTTTAATTCATCAAAAGCCACTAGACTAAATGGCCACTTAATTCTTGATTCAGGAAATAATTCACCTAAGTCCCTGATGTATTTATTCCACACCAGTTTCAAAGTCCATAAGGTGTAGACTCTTAATTCTTGATACATCCTTACTTTCATTATGAGATTTATATGAGCTTAAAAAGAACCATGTAAAAAATAACATATATTCCTCCATATACTTCTAAGGTGGAAATAGAAAAATTGGCTGGCATTTATCTAAAACAAAAATTTGAAACAAAGCAAAGAAATCATTTTTAAAATATTTATTTATTCATTTATTACAAAATGCAGAAAGCAATAGAGCTATTTCAAAATGTGGAGTCTACTGGAGTCTAACTAGTGGTATGATCTCAACCAACTTGGATTTCAACCTCTCCATCTATAAAATTGGAAGAAATACAATCTCTGTCTACTTCATAGTGTGAACTTACAATACACAAAATATGCAATGTTATCACCAAAGGTATTTTCAAGTAAAAAGAGAAATCGGAAATATATTTGGCTTTTCTCACATGGCTATATTTTTTACTCACTTAAAGCAGAAGAGCAAAATATAGTTATTGCTTGAAGTAAGAAAGGGGTTAAAAGCACGTAGATTCTCAGCTGAGTGCTGGTGGCTCACACTTGTAATCCTAGCTACTCAAGATGCTGAGATATGAGGATAATAGTTCAAAGCAAGCCCAGGCAAAGAAGTGAATGAGACTCTTATCTCCAGTTAACTACCAGAAAATTAAAAGTGATGCTGTGCCTCAAAGTGGTAGAGTGCTAGTCTTGAGCAAATAGAGCTCAGGGACAATGCCCAAGCCCTGACTTCAAGCCCCATGACTGACCAAAAGCAAAAACAAACAAACAAAAACTTAGGTTCTGACTCAACATTGCAGCAATTAATAACTACTTTGCTGGACCTTAGTTTTCTAGCTTCTAAATGGTACAGCTTATCTGCCCCTATTTCCCTACTGTAACCATAGGGGTTGCGGGGTTGGGGGGGCTTATTTTTGTTTTTGTTTTTCCAGTCATGGGGCTTGAATTTGGGGCCTGAGCACTGTCCTTGGACTTTTCTCAAGATTAGAGCTCTACCACTTGAGCCATAGCACCACTTCCAGCTTTTTTCTATGTATATGGTACTGAGCAATTGAACCCAGGCCTTCGTGCATGCTACGCACGCACTCTACCACTAGGCCAAACTCCAGACCCCTATAACAATCATTTTTAACAGGGCTGTCTTAGTTTTTCTTGTTTATAAAATTCATTTTGAGTATATTTAAATCCTACTGCCTAGCATTATTCACAAATAATCTATATATGAAGAGAAAGCTACTATGAAATTTATATTATAGTATGAGAAGAAAGACAATAGAGAGAAAGATTCAATAAAATCAGAGAGAAGTTTCAGGTCCATGATGTGTGACCTGAGAAACTCTGTAAGGCTCTGAGCTGAGAAACTGCATTCTTGGTGTCATACTTTGCTATTGCCATTTTGAAAGTCTTAATAACTTTCGAATAAGAGGCCTTGCCTCTTTGTTTCATGGATGGAGTCAATGGTATGGAGAAAAATGAAATAACAAATTGTATAGCATCTAATAAACAGATGTATATGTAATATAAGAGAACTATTAGCTATGTGTTAGATGTATTAAATCTAATATACAAATGTATCAGAGGATGTATGATGGGAGGTAGAAATAATGCCTATCAATGAATCAACATGATATTATCATTTTGGCACCACATATAGTTACCCATTTTGTAAAGAAAATAAAACCTTCAAAGGAAGGGGGAAAACAAGATGATTGGGAGGGGGTAAGTGGAAGAAAAGAGGGACAAAAACATGAGAAGGGGTAGAAAGGTTAGAGAAGTGATGTATCCATTACCTGACAAGTGTAAATGTAATCCCTCTATACATTATCCTGATGATAAAATACAATTAAAAAGAAAAAAGAAAAGAAAACCTTCAAACCCACCAAAAGCAAACATTTTTTAACTAAATTGTCCCCAGGTAATTCTCCAGGTGGGTAATGCTAGAAATACAATTGCATAAATTACCATCTCCCTTACATATCTATAGCTGCAGTAGCTCAAGCAGGCATACCTCCCAAGTAAGCATCATTTTCTCATTTATGCGGAAGTCCCAGTGAAGCTAGGATGGGCCAGCTGCTCAGAGAAGACTCTCATGAGTGTGGTGGGGAGACATCTCAACAGAAGAGGTGAGTGAGCAATGCAGAATGGAGACAAAAGGGAAGCCAAAGGAAAAGTGAACACAGAGCCCTTGAGACAGGAGCATGACTTAAATTTCTGGGCCAGCATTAAGGTCTTTAGGCCCAAAATGTGGGGAGAGAGGAAGAGATCAGGTCAGAAAGTTAAGTCAAACTGCAAGGTATATGTGTAAACTCACAAACGTTCTATGTCACACCATCCTTAAAGGAGACACCTTCCATATAGAAAATTTGGTAAATAAACACAGTGTATCATTAAAATTAATTTCACTCATTTTTGTTTTTTGACATGACTACCAAGAAATTTAAAGTTATGCATTGGTTTATATTACATTTTATTGCATCTTACCAGTCTCATGGATTAAGGGTAGGCTAAAACAATATTAACAACTATCTCATTACCAATTCTTTATAAGAGCAGAAATATAAATATGTACAGGTGATCATGTATTCCTTCATCTCCATAAGTTTTCTTGCCCTTTTCTTATACTGTTTACTGGAAAGCCTTGTTTTCATAGGGCTGCCTTCTACTCATTCTTTCAAATTTCTGCTTCAACAATGTATGGTCTAAGAAGTCCCTGATTCCTGAACAGAAGGTGTGCTCATGTCCTTGGCATATAAGCCATAACACTAATGTGTGATGTGGTTTCCATGACTATATGCCCTGCAGGGCTTCCCCTCTTAGAAGCAAAAATGTGTTTACATAATAAAAATGGTACAGAGGAAGTGATGATAGAACAGATGCAGGATATACCCAAGGATACTTTAAGAACGTTGCTGTTTATACACCTGTCCACTCAGAGCAACCTTAAACATCTGAAAAGCAGCCATACATTCTGAGAAAGCAAACAGAAAAAGGTCATTAAGAATCACTGAGTACTACTACTTCCAGATAGTCAATATTCTTTCATTTAATCTACTCTAGAATCTTTTGCTGTTATAATATTTTCAATAAGGAATGAGTCTAATCACTGTTCAGCCATTGTAGAAAGCACATATATGAGTTTTTCCCACCTTCATAACATCATAGTTTGGGTTCTTCGACTATTCTCCATAAATCAAACAGATAAAGTATTTTACACAACATTACATAGATGATAATCTTAAAGCCAGAATAAAAGTCCATGCAGTCTCTGATATTTAAGGTCTGAAATATACATGATCTCAATGCAAAGGGCTTCTAGTACAGACATTTTATTAATGGCATCATCAAGAGAAATCGGCAAGAAGATTATTCACAAAAGTATAGGGAAATGATCATGAAACACTCAGAAGAGCTTAGAAATACAGGAAATAAGATACTGGGGACAAGAAAGTCAGTTCACATATTACTGGATACATTTACATTGGGTCCAGTAATATAAAGCATAAAGTCTAGAAGAATGTTATACTAATGATGAATATATGTGCTATTAGAATATTAAAAATGAGTAAATCATTGTACAAATGTTAGAATAATTATTTCCCCTTGGAAAGAGAGGGCTGTAATCACGGAAGTAGGAGGATGCTAAAAAAAATGATCACCTGTTCATTGATCCATGGTGGTAAATTTCTGATGGCATGCATAATCATTCTTAGGGAACTAGCATATTTATATAAACCTATTTAAACAGTGTCCCAAGCAAGTATAATAGCATTATAGCTCTTACCTAAAGGATAAGGAGAGAAGTTGTTCACCTGATTTCCTCCTCATCACTCTAGTCTTAAAATAACTACCCCTCCAAATCTCCCTAAATTTGCTATCTAAGGAGATCCCACATCTTCAAACCATCATTTACTGTTTTGGTTGCTCAAGTATTTGATCGGATATATTCCAGGTGTCTCTCTGAATATATATTTTAAATAAAAATTGAATTAGCTAACAAAACCTGCTTATCCTCTCCAATACGGTGTGCTCTCACCCAATAGGTTGAAGACAAGAACAAAACAGTTAGCCTTACCTGGAGAAAGAGTACACTTCCTCTGCCTCATTCCTCTAGCTGGATATTATTTTTTCCAGCCTTTGGATTCAAACTTAAAATGTTCCTTCTTAGATCTTGAGCTTGTCAGCTTTCTTACTAGGACTTATGCCATTCACTCTTGCTGGTTCTTAAGTTCTCCAGACTTGTATTAGACCTACCTGCTCAGCTTTTCAGAGTATCAAACTTCCCAAGTACATACATTAGGACTTTCCAATCTCCATAATAAACGAAACATTCCCTATACCTTTTATTTCTGTGTGTCATACAAACACACATACATATAGACAGATTAGATAGACAATAGACGATAGATGATAGATAGATATATAGATAGACAGATACAGACCTACATACTTACATTACATACATACATACTTACATAAATACGTACATACATACATACATACATACATACATACATACATACATACATACATAGATTTGCTTCAACAACCTTGTTGTTTCTAGGTGAGAGTTCCTTGAAATTCGTTCTCCTCTAAATCCCATATTCTATGACTAGTACCTAATAAACATCTACTTGATGATAGTAATTGATAAAGAATAAATAAACGACAAAGAGCTACTAGGGAGGAAACAGGCTTTAACCCAGCTCTTCTTCCTCTGTCTTGTTTACTACACTCTTAAGGAAAGGTAGGATCATCCCAGGAAGACAGTCCATTTCTTACTGGCTATTCAACTTATTGATGTATTCCAGTGTTTCCTAAATTAGAACTTTGCCTTACAACATTTTAAGGGAGGTGCAAAAAGGCTGGTAAAAAGTTAAAAGTTGGAATGTGGCCTACTAGTAGAGTGCTTGGCTAGCATGCAAGATGCCCTGGGTTTGATTCCTCTGTACCACATACACAGAAAAAGACAAAACAAAGAGCTCCCCTATGACCCAGCCATTCCACTACTTGGCATTTACCCAAATGTCCAGAAACAAGGACATACTAAAACCACTAGCACAACGATGTTCATTACAGCCCCTCAGTCGATGACTGGATCAAGAAGATATAGTATTTATACACAATGGACTTCTATGCTGCCATCAGAAAGAATGACATCGCCCCATTGGTAAGGAAATGGAAAGACTTGCTTGGAAAAAATCATATATTAAGTGAAGTAAGCCAGACCCAAAGGAACATAGGCTCAATGGTTTCCCTCATTTGTAATAATTAGTACACATCTAGGACTCTACTAGCAGAGGATAACAATAGCTCAAAACCTAGGTACATAAGGCCATACAGGATGAAGCTAAATATAAGGGTCTCCAGGATATGGAAACAAGAGCTTTATCTCGTGTGATTGTTGTTCTTAATGTACTGTTATTTCTCTTCTCTTTTGTTGCCCTTTGGTTAATCTCAAATTGTTACTATATATGACTCTAGTATATTGTATATATATTTATTTGTTTATTTGAAATAGGGAAAGGAAGATGGAAAAACAAGATGACTGGGAGGGGGTGGAGGGATGGCAATGGGACAAAAACATAAGAAGAGGTATCCGATGCATGAGAAGTAATGCACCTACTATCTGATGAATATAACTGTAACCACTCTCTACATTACCCTGACAATAAAAAACAAAATTAAGAAAAGCCAGAAGTGGTGCTGTGGCTCAAAGTGGTAGAGTGCTAGCCTTGAGAAAGCCCAAGGACAATGCTCAGGCCCTAAGATCCTCCCTACTCCTCCCCATTATTCAATAGCTTTCAATGGGATTCGTTATGCTATCTGCATTAACAGATGCAATGTATTTCAGTGTGGTTCACCTTCTCACATTCTCAATTTTACCTTTCCTTCTGTCTAAGAATGGACAGCAAAGCCTTGCCATAATTGTACAAAGTGAGGGAAGTAATTGGTGATGTATATGTATTCAAATATATGATACTGTGATTTCCCAATTATATAAGTGCATAAAAATTCTTTTATTTACCAAAGCTTTCCAACTTTAAACAAACCTTTGGTTTGACCCTTTGGCTTACATTACTTGAGAATAGAGAAATCCTGAGGCTAAGTAACTGTTGCAATGAACTGATTTTAATTTTGTGATTGTTCAAGTGACTGGAAAAAAAGGAAAACAACAGGGGAAAAAAGACATGTCATGAATTATAGAATCAGAAAGAAAAGTGGGCTTCCTGATTTTATCTCTGAAATTTAACACTAAAAATAGTTACAATAAGGAACATTGTAATATTGTATTTCAGATAATCAACCAAATTTTACTATACACCAAAGTAAATTCCTAATATTCTTCCATGGTTGATGAAATTCAAAATCTCTGTATGGTCAAAAATGGCTACAGAGCCAGGTGCTGGTGGTTCATACTTATAATCCTAGCTATCCATAAAGCTGAACTTGAGGATCACACAGTTCAAAACCAGTCTGGGCAGAAGTCCATGAGACCCTTATTTCCAATTAACCACACACAAAAAAAGCCAGAAGTGGAGCTGTGACTCAAGTGGAAGAGTGCTAGCCCAGAGCAAATAAATATGAGGGAGAGTGTCCAGATCCCAAGTTTTCTCACTACAACACACAATCTCTCTCTCCCTCTCTTCCTCTTTCCCTCTCTCTCTCTCTCTCTCTCTCTCTCTCTCTCTCTCTCTCTCTCTCTCTCTCTCTCTCTCTCTCTCTCTCTCTCTCTCTCTCTCGCTCTCTCTCTCTCTCTCTCTCTCTCTCTCTCTCTCACACACACACACACACACACACACATGCACACAAACCTGGATACATAAAATGAGAAAATGCTAAGCTTTCTCCTTCTGTAAATATGACACTCCTATAGGATCCTAATTATACAGTCACCATCTCCACTCAAAGTTTCTGAGTCGTGACCGAAAGCATTCCTGTGCCAAACCAATCAGCATGTATACCTATTCTGGAACTGAATGACCTTAATGTTCAAAGCTTCAATTTGAGGTTTCCATAAGCATTATTCTCAATGAAAAGAAGTTAAGTGTAGCCTAATATACACTTAGAAAAAATAAGGAAAGCATTTTAAGCACTGTAATTTCCAAAGAAGGTTGAACCCAGAGTAGCAATTTGACTTCTTCCTGGCATTACTGATAGGAAATGGGAAGGAAAATGAGGTTGCTAAAGAAATGAATTCTTATCTATGATTCCACATTCTCTTGCTTCTTTACATTGTAAATGTACATGTCTAGCCCCAAGTCCCTGCAAATACTATCTATGTATGATAACTGACAGTTAAGTAGACAGATGGAGTCTAGGTAGAAAAATTTGCCATCCATTTTTCTCTACAGATTCCCCAAGGTAAAAATTTCCCACTTGTCAATCAACATTCGGTGTTTTCATTATATGATTAGTTTTCTCCATTAGGTCATGATGGAGAGGCTGTGAGACTCTGAATAAGAAACCAGGACTAAAAGGTAAATTATTAAATACCAAATATTCATAACAGATTTTCTGTCCTCAGTTCACTTTGCAAAGTCCCTTTCATCATTTTCAGAACTTCATTTCTTGACTTGTACTTGAGATTTTGAAATTAAATAAAGCTAATGCATTATTGCATTGGTATCCAGCATTTAAGCATTTATCTCATGGATTAAGGAGAATAAAATTTTGAGAACTGATGTTTATTGGCCCATTGGAAACAGAAAAACTTTCAGAAACAATGTAGCCTTACATTCTACTATATACACAAAAGAAAGGAGTAACTGACATTTTTATCTCGCTATATATAAACTTTACTTGTGAGTATCGTCTTCCAATTTGTTAATCTTTAGGATGCTTTTTATAGCCTTCAAATTGCATATTGAAAACTATAGAAAATTTATGGGATAAATAAACATTTACATGACCCAGAATCAGACATTCTCCCTGATCAAATACATGATAGTATTTATGATGATATGTGGGCACCATATAAATATTCATGCCTGTATTTGCAGTCTAAGTGGAATTATTTGGACCACTTCTCCCTTTTGTATTTTGTTGAAATAAAAAGATAAATTCTGTTAAAATAGAACCAAGACCATTTTTAAAATGTGATATTCTGGAGCACACAAGATTATGCCTTTCAGAAGTAACTGCATATCTGGAGATGCAAACTCTGAAACAAAAACTACTAATGTGATGGAAACTTCTGGAGCAATTTGAGGTACGAATTTATGTGGGGCATGTCACATCAGGAAAATAGAAACTGTAAAAGGAGTCCTAATTCATGGCCCGGTGATCATTTCCTGGTTTGGAGACCCAACCTGCCTGTAGACTGGTTGGAAGGCGTAGCTGTGGTTTGTGATGTAAAGTAAGGCTACCTCTGAGATAGGCCCCAACTCTTCAGCCCTCTCTGACAGCACAGGATTCCCCTTCTTTACCTACCTCCCCCGCCCTGTCCACCTTTGTGCTGATAGGTTCCTGCATTCTATATTACTCTGAATGTACTTCCTCAATAAACAAGTTCCTGCCTTGATGGGTCTCCCAGACATCTGATTGTCCTCTGGGCGAGGGAGGGCTGGATGCAGGCGGGCAGTGGGCTCTCTCCTTTCTCGGCTTTCTTGGCTTGTCCCAGTTGGGTCGTGCTCTCCCTATCCCTCCTGCAGGTTGGGAGGGACCGAGAACTAAAAACCCCAATAAATTTACACAATGTCCACTGAATTAAATGATCCTTCCTTAAGATACTTTTACATAAACACACAAATACTAATAAAAAATGGCTTCTGGTTCCAAAACTTTACAGGATTTAATATGGAAGAAGAAAATAGAAATATAAATAATGCAAGGAGAAATGTATATATGTGTGTTCTTATGAGATGAACAAACAAATTATTTTAAGAACCCAAATGAGTCAGGAAGTATATAGCTGTGAAGCAGATAAGAAAAGGTTTGACGTAGGCAGTGATATTTAACATGGATCTTGAAGGATAGACAAGAATTTTGACAAGTGGAAAGAGTAGGGGACAGAAAGGAGTTCAGTGCTAATAATAGAAATACAGACAAAGAAGAAGTCAGGTGGAAGTGGTTCATGCCTGTAATCCTAGCCACTCAGGGTCTTCATTCTGAGGATTACAATTCGAAGCCAGCCCACAAAGGGTGAGATTTCATGAGACCCACTTAGCCAACAAAAGAACCAGAACTGAAGCTGTGACTCAAGTAGTAGAGTGCCATCTTTGAGAACATTCAAAGAACAGCATCCACGCCCTGAGTTCAAGTTCCAATATAGAGAGAAACACAGAGGGGGGGGGGTTGGGGAGAGGGAGAGGGAGAAGGAGAGAGAGAATTCCATGTGTTAGAAGAACAGCATGTTCTGAACAGAGAAGTTTAGGAGAATGGTATAGCAGTATTAAGACCACTGCTACATAAGACCAATGTTCAGGTAGAATTTTACATGATTTATAGTCAACAAGAAGTCACAATAATTTTCCTAGGGGAAGACTATGATGTGTTTAACATCTTCATCAGTGTTTATCATTTTTTCTGCAAAGCATTAATATTTTTATGAGAAGCAATAAGGTATAATTAGTCCAGAATCATAAGAAACTGTCATAACCAACCTGAAGGCATAATATAGAGGCTCTGCTTCCATTTTACAAAGGGGAAAAAATAAAGATACTCTCCTTTAAAAAGAAAGTTAACTTTGTATTAACACAATCCACCTCATCTGTATTTGAAGATAGTTATTCCAGTTGGATTATATGTCTCGGTAATAAGAAGTTAAGTGCAAGCAATATTAATCGATTGCAAAAAAAAAAAAGTAGATGTAAGTCAGCTGGTCAGCTGCCAGCTTTCCAGTCAAAGGGGTGACTGAGTTACAGAGACTCAAAAAAAAAAGGTATAATTTCAGTGAAGTTACCTTATGTGATAAGGGAAATGCAGTTATGATTCAGTTTTTCTGTGAAACAAATAAGTACTATCAATCATTCACTGAGAAATCCACCTCTCTTATCACCTTTATCATCATTTTTCCTCCATTTTGGTTGGATTTTTAGCTGGTAATTTGTGTCTGATGACTAACTGTTGGTTTGGGCAAGAAGATGCTTAATAACAACAAGAAATTCCAGTTGCCTATAACTGAGTAATCTTGAGTCAGTCAGCCTCTTTCTCACACTATAAGCATTCCACACCCCACCCCACACCTCCAAAACACCATCAAAACATAGTTGGAGAAGTTAGGATCTATAGAAAGTTATGTGTCACATTGACACGGAGGACAGAGCCAAGGGTGGCAAAATCTGGCTCAGACAAAGGATATTTTTACTTAGCATATGTCACAGGAATATTTTTAGAAGGCATATCAAAGTACAACATACATTCTTTTCCAATTCTACCATTGTCTAGATTTCTTTTTTAAAAATGAGCTTCAAAAAGACACTAAAGTAAAAATCTGGACACTTAGTGTAATGAGAGAGCTACCAATTACAGTAGTTTATCGTAAATAATGCAGTAATTTTGCTTAAATATCACGAGAGTTTTTGAAGAAAGCTTTTTTTTCTATCTTAAAAGAAGTAGGAGACAATTAAGGAGTGTTTGAATATATAAAATATATTGAAAGTGTACTTAACTATCTATGAAACAAGGGTCATCTCATTGTATGGACTTGACTGTCCCCAGTCAATACAGTTTCTGGGTATAAGGTTTAATTTTTTAAGGTATAGCATTTGGTCTTACTGCCGAGAGACTCATTAGTTTAGTGAGGCTGAGCTAACAAGGCAATATGCTTCCAGTACACAAAGAGAACAGTGTAGATAATCAGCATGTTTTATGGAAATTTATCCAAGTGGAGTTTAATTCTATTTGTATGTCCTACACATTACAATTTAAAATGCAATCTTAATTTCATACAAAAAGGATGTATGATCCTGAGGATGTGAATGATCCTGAGCAACTGTGTATGAAACTAGAATAGACAAAATATTTCTACCTGTCATAGGCCACATAAGGGTATTTTGACTTTAGCAACTGTTCTTCTTAATATCCCTATTTCGAAATCCATTGACCTACAAAAAATCATCACACCATAGAAAAGATTAACCCCAAATCATTATATTGATTTATCCATATTAATTTCATTAAAAATGGATGCATCTTGAGTTCCACATACTATTTTTTTAAAGTAAAATAAAATCTGGATTATGAACTTACTATCTCATATCCCAGTTCCCCCCCAAAAAAATTCCAGGTATCCTACACCAACCTGAAAGGATTCTTTGTTATTGCATTTTGTTTCAGTACATTCTTCATAATTGTTTGGAACCAACATATTCTTTATTGGCTTTCTACATTGCAATTAGTATAACCTGTAAAATGAGATAAATATCTAATTCATTTTTTTCTTTTTTGTCGATCTGGGTCTGGGCACTGTCCTTGAGCTTTTCAGCTCAAGGCTACTGCCCTACCTCTGAGCCTAGGTGTTGTCCCTGAGCTCTTCAGCTCAAGGATACCACCCTACCCCTTGAGTCACAGTGCCATTTCCGATTATGTAGTGGTTAATTGGAGATTAGAGTCTCATGGTCTTTAGTGCCAAGGCTGGCTTTGAACTGCCATCTTTAGTTCTCAGCCTCCTGAGTAGCTAGGATTACAGGTATGAGCCACCACGCCTGGTTATAAATATGTAATTCTTATCTTTTATAGAAGAATAAAGAATTTTACTGACAAAGTAAAATGAAACGTCTGATTTAAGGTCATGTGTCTTCCTTTTCTGAATCTCAAAATCCAAAGCCAAAGAAAGCAAACATTTGTACTGACTTAATGAGTATCCTAAGATCTTAACTTTTCTAATAATTAAGAGGATTTTAACATGACTGCATTGTCTGTTTACAAAATATTATCTGAAAATGGAGTTAACTTTGTGGGTTTTATTCCATACATTTTTTAGAATTTCAAGTTTTGTTGTACAGAAAACCAGATGGCAGTTGTTTTTGTTTATTGTGGGGGTTCTCTTTTGGGGGGGTATGGGGAAACAACAAGTTGGTTGAGGGTGGTGGAATTTTTTTTAGAAAAACAGGTGTGATAATCGTTTTCTCTTGCGACTGTATTAGCACATTTAATTGCTAAGTTCACAGGCAGCCATCTTTATTCTTTTCCTAGCAGATGGTTGAAAGTGATGTTAAAAGAGAAGTGAGGAATTTGCAGGGACCATTTCAGAGCAGTTATGAGAGCTCCTCTTGCCTCAATGGGCATGTCAGCCCCTGATGAACACTGATGCAAATCACAGAACAGTGTCTCCAGTGCACTTGCCTTTAATTACTTGACAGTTACCCAGATTCTGTAAAATCACTCTCACATTATCTAACAAAGCATTATGGACTTGCAGTAACTTTCTTCTAATCATGGTATATTTGATAATTAAAACTTCACAATACTCCTATGAAAGAGGTAGAAAAGTTTTACAAGCTTGATTTTACTACATGCCCAGGCATATTATTGACCGAGATAGAAGTGAAACATATAGGTCCTAAACTCAACAAAAATTTCTCTTCGATTTCAATATTTGTTCCTTGAATAGAAACCATGGCCTTATAGAATAAGGATCCCTTAGAATTAGAGTTACTATTAGTTGTTTCTCCCCGTAGTAAGGCAACTTTTCAGGTTCTGTTATTGTGATTGTGATTATCTGTTTTAGGATGACATCCTGGCAGCTTTCCATATTTGCTTCAGTCTTTTCTGTACTATCAAACACTTTGCTTAGGAAGATTCTCCAAATTTAAGTAGTTGTGTATTTCAGATAGGCAGGTCTCATGTGGTATTCACAAACACGTGCTAAGCATGCATTACTGTTCTACTTCCAAAACACCGAATTCCTCTAATTGGTAAAAAGCCTGGATACTTTTGGGGGGCATTTTTTGTTTTGATTATGATTCAGTAATTTGAATTTTGCTGATAGTAAATATTCCAGTTAATAATACCTTAACCACTTATACTGATTTACAAATGGATCAAGAAAATGTGATATATATATATATATATAAGCAATGGAATTCTATGCTTCCATCAGAAAGAATGGCATTACCCCATTCATAAATAAATGAAAAGACTTGGAAGAAATGATATTAAGTGAAGCAAACCAGACCCAAAGAAACATAGGCTGCATGGTTTCCCTCATTTGTAATAATTAGAATGGGCCTATAAATGTAAAAGCAAACCCAATAACTAGTAAAAGACAAAATAATTATAGTTACACATGGTTAATTCAACAGCAGGTTAAAACATTCACACAATGAGAACAAATGGTGACATTCTTAGGAGAGAATCACAGGGCTTAACAACTATATGTATATGATCATATAAAATGATGCATATCGAAATGAACTCCAAGAAATGAAAGAGGATTTTTGTAGTACTGTTTGCAGTTCTTTCTTTTTTTATTCTTCTTCTTTTCCTTTTTTCTTTGGGTTATTTCTTTCTGTCACTGTTTTGGATTTCTGTACCATTTGTCTTGTATATAACTTAGCCTGATTTGGGGAGGGGAAAGGGAACAACAGAAATGGTGGAACACAAGGGTGAATCAATTTAGCAGTGAAACCTACTAGACACCATGTTGAAAAGGAACAGTGCTAAAGACTTCTGATCTCTCTTCATCACCACCAATATTTGTTCTGCTGTTATTGTTTCTTTTTTCACCACATAGATGTGTTAAGACTTTAATCATTTTCTAAGTCATCCATATCATTGTGTTTGTGACTGAGTATGTAGTAAGTTTCTACAAATGCTTACCAAAAAGAAAAGCCCAAAAGAGCAAAGCCCAAAAACATTCAAGAAAGTAGGTACACTTTATACGATGTAATACTATTTCAAGATTTAGCTCTCTGTGGCAGCTCTGCAAATACAGCTTCTATCTTCCTACTTTCTCATGAAGTATTTAAAGCTATCTAAACATACTTATAACTCTAGGATTAGAAATTTAAGAATGAATATAAAATTTTTCACTTTAATCAGTTAATGCAGGTTATTTTTCCAATGTGCATTTTTCTATGTGTATATTCCAATAATAACTAAATATACATATGTACAGTAGCTGTATAGAAAAATAATACTCAAGAAATAATACGTGAGAGCTAGGCACTGATGGTTCACATCTGTAATCCTAGATATGTAGAAGATTGAGATCTGAGAATGGTGGTTCTAAGCAAGCCTGGGCAGCAAAGTCTATGAGACTCTTACCTCCAATAAACTACCCAGAAAAAGGCAGAAGGGCTACCGTGGCTCAAGTGGGATAGCACTAGCCTTGAGCAAAAGAAGCTCAGTGATAGCACCTATGCCCTGAATGTAACAGGAAGGAAGGGAGGGAGGGAGGGAGGGAGGGAGGGAGGGAGGAAGGAAGGAAGGAAGGAAGGAAGGAAGGAAGGAAGGAAGGAGGGAAGGAAGGAAGGAAGGAAAGAATCCTGAGGAAAATATGTATATTACAAATAAATCTTCAAATTTCTCCAAATTGAATATGAGAGTCCTAAGAAACTATATCATAAGGGTCTTGAAATTTTGTGAGACGGCTTCAGAGAAGTGCTATTTGAGTGTATTTTCTGAATATATATTATATTATGCTAAGTATTCTGTAACTAGGCAACAATTAATTCAATAAGGTGAGTTAATTGATCACATACTAAATATAAACATTGTGCTATATCCAGTGGACTTAGAGAAGAATCCAAAAGCTTCACCTGCTCCCAGGAAGTAAAATAAAAAGTGGAAATATCCATCCTGGCTCAATAGAGGTTTGAAACCAAATAAAGGCCAAATCCCTCAAGCACAAGAATTTAAAAACAAAGAGCAAGGTAAAGAACATCTAATAACTATTCACTATGTACCTAATGAAAAAATTTGATTCTTATTAAAAGTATACCATGCTCCTCTTGTTCATTCCATCCATTTGTATGAGACATGTCAGCACAGCATACTTATAAAGCATTGCAGGCTGGTGTTGTTCTTCCAATCCACAATAATGGAAGTGCTGGAAATTGAAGTGAATGCTGAACCAACTCTGTGAACCATCCAAAATAGGTTCTTAGAAGCACCCCCTTCGGGGTACCTAATATTCCAGTCCAGAGCTTGAAACTCAATCAAGAACAATGACAAGAATGAAGAAAGTACATCAGGAGACAGTAAAGTGATAAGCAGGTAAATCATCATTTATAAAGTTCCTGCTCCTATGTAGTTTTATATCAAAAGAGGAAAATGTAAAAGATGACCCTATCTGCCATTCTTCCTCCAATTAAGATTGTATTTAGTATAGATATATTAGACACAAACAATGAATGCAGTGATTAAGTCCACTGGTTATAGTAACAAGAAACAAAAAAAAAGGAACAGCTGGACAAAATCAGATGCTGTTATTGCAGAAAATAAGAGTAAAGGATGTAAAACAAAGAACAATTGGTATATGTCTAAGTACAAACTGGGCAATGGAATCAAGAATTCATGTTTATAGTAAATGACCTGCAAAAGTAGCTAGTGACTGAATTCATTTCCATTTCTTTCTATAAAAGGATTGCCAAACCATTCTATTAGGATCAGTGTGGCTAAAATGTTCAAATCTATTATTAGGAAGTAGAGAGTTTGTCTGGCCAGAGTTTGGGTGGCCCAGATTGAGTAAATCATCGTGTAAGAAATTTTCCCACTTATCTAAATACCTTACTCAAAGGCTGGTACCAGAAATTAGAATACTTACTCTGTTGCCAAATCACATAAAAACATTCCGGGGAATTGTAAATAGAATTTTGTTTTCTTTTCAACCATGTCATTACTACTGAAATAAATGTGTGCTTTTATATACCTGTCAAAGATAGATTACACATCATCTCAGTAAAGGTCATTTAGGCCATTCTACTACCCAGGACTATACCTGTGGATGTAAATTGAAAGTGTATTACAAAACGTTGTAAGATAAGTGGTTTAGGAGTCTCTAGTCCTCTTGCTTTCATAATGGAAGCATTTGAGGGGAAAGTCTCTATGTATTGATTGATTGATTGATTGATTGATTGCTGTGGTTGCTGCTGCTGCTGTTCTACTTTGTTTTCCTTTTCCTCTGTTTCTTTGAGGCAGGCTGACTCCAAATTTGAAATCCTCGTGCTTCTGCCTGCCTAATGCTGAGATGACAAGTATATACCACCACTCCCAGATTAGAAGATCTCAGATGATTGTATTTTAATCAAGTCCATGGGCCTAAGGTTGATAACAGCTAGCAAATACATACAACCTCTCATGTCCTTGGGGAATAACTACTACTTTTTAATTGTAGATTTACATGGTGATTCCCAAAGTCACCTCCATGTTACAATCATGTAGGATATTTTAAATTTTTCAAGTTCCAAGCTACTACATAAGGCAACTAAAAAACAAGCTTTCTGATGGGACACAAGTCACAATTGTTTTTAGCTCCTCCTCTCTCCCTGGGCAAGTTCAATGTGAGGCAGACAGGTTGGAAGCCCTTGTGTCAATACAGAATTCCTTAAAGGAAACCTCATTAGTCCCTGGAGTCTGCAGTCCTCAAATTCAGCTATACATTACCAACATCTAGAGGGTTTTAAAAATCCCCAGACCTCAACAGCACTGCAGGCCAATTAAACTTACAATCTTTGGGAAAGGTGAGAACTAGTCAACATTGTTATTTAAAGTTCCAAATGTTTGAGAATCAGAGCTATTACCTAGAGAATTTTTACAACCATTTTTACTAATTACAACCATTAGGTGTCTAGAAAAAAATGTCATTGATACAAAAAAATTCCTATTAAAATTCTCCAAAAAAAGAACAAAGAAAAGGAACAAGAATGTATATTATGTTATATAAAGATAATGATGCTCTACTTGGTAGACCAAGTATTATGTAGACTGCAGTGTTGAAAATTAGGACAAAGGCAGAAAAGAGTTTTTAAAACAAAGGATAGAAGAAAGGAATTATAATCTAGGGTCATGTCAAGATGTACAATTGAATCTTTCTGTCTCTACACAATTAATGAGATATACTTTGATCCTCCTATTCACTATTGTCTTTCCAAATGTGTAAGCATAGGCATTTTTCAGTTTTAGCAGTAGAAAAGTGTGTCCAAATGCTGAGATAGATTAAATGATTGGATAATTTCAAAGAAAAATATAGCTGTCTCTTCCCTGTCATTCTCATTAATTCTAATAAGTAGTTTCTGGCCACTCTGGTTCTGTTTGAAAATTAGCTCAATATGAACAAAATGTATATTATGCATCCAGTGAAACAGAATGATGTTCCCATTGATGTAAGTATATTTCAAAGGAAGTATAAATATCATTTACAACAGATTTTGTAAAGTATAATTGGATATGTTGTCAAAAAAAAGAAACATTCAAAGTACAACTTGCCTAGACACTAGTGGCTTGTGCCTGCAATTCTAGCTACACAAGAGAATGAGATTTGAGAATCCTAGTTCAAAGCCAGCCTGAGAAGAAAAGTCCATGACACTTACTTCTCCAATTAACCATCCACTTCCCCTACCCCACAAAAAAATTTAAGAAAAGATAAATAAAATCAGAAGTGGAGCTGTGGCTCAAGTGGTAGCGTTCTGTCTCTGAGTAAAAAAACCTAAGGAAGAGCACTCTGGCCCAAGTATCAGCACACACATGGCATGTGTGCATGCACACACATACACACACACACACACACACACACACACACTATTCATGCTGTTACAAGAGCAATACCATTCAGAATAACTGAGTGCTCAGAGAATCACACCATGGCACAAAATAATGGTGGTATAAAGTAATCCAGTCTCCAAAACAAATACAGATTTGCAGGAATATTGGTATTTAAATCATAAATTAATGTAGCTTCCATTACAGGAAGAAGAATTTGTATAATACATAACTAGTGGAGTGGGGGTCTTTTACAGCTTTCTTAAAGTGCCTGGTAAAAAGCCTTCATGTGACTATTTTACCTATGTTAACAGCTAAGGGGCCCTGTAATTGACAAAGCCTTTCCATGGAAGGTAGTGCCTAGACTCCATACAGCTGGTAATTTGAACATATTTTAAAGTTTGTTTTTATAAATGCTAATCTGTGGATTAAGCCAAAAGAGCCAATTACTTTCTTTTAATTGTACCACATATTCAAAATGTAATGCATGCTATTTTGAACAACATGTACATAATGCAATGATTTCTATAGTCCAGCCAATTAATATGTCCATCATCTCTTTCATGTGTGTTAGGAGCACATAGGACTGTCTCAGTAAATTTCCATATACAAAAAATCATATTAACTATAGTCTGTGTGTTGCCCCTGAGCACTCAAGTTTTATTCCTTCTCCAGAGCTGCAACTTTGTATTCCCATTTCCTTCATAGGTCCTTAACTTTGATAATTGCCAATTCTGTAGTCAGCACATTTTTTTTTACTTTATTCAATATTTACTTTTATTGTCTACATACAAATGAGACCCTCACTGTTTCTTTTTCTAGCTTATTTAATTTAAAATGTCTTTTGGATCCATGCAAATGGGTTGGATAATAGTACATTCTATATAGAGAATATTTAATATATATGTATATGATATAAACATGCAGCCTATATATACATACAAATCTCTACTCATCTTCTAGGACCTGACACTTAATTTGCCCTTGTGTTTTCACGACTGTGAGCAATGCTGTGATGAATGTGCTACTCACAGTTCTAAATCATCCCAACATTTCTCATGCAAGTTAGCTACACCTCTAGCTATTGGTGACTTAACCTTGAGATGTTAATGGAACATTTCCCTTTGGAGGCGATAGTTAAAGAGTGTAAAGTTGGGGCAGGAGTTTGGCCTGGTGAGGTAGAGTACTTGCCTAGCCTGCTCAAAGACCCAGGTTCGATTCCTCAGTATCACATACATAAAAAAAGCCAGAAGTGTAGTAATGGTCTCATTATGTGTAAAACTTCATTCTCTGCAGCATATACACAAATTTTATTTGCCATTCATATGGCAATAAAGCTGGCAATCATCACTCCAAGTGGAATAAATAGATAGTAGTCAACTAACTTCAGTTTTAGAGTGAATCCCTATGAAACTTATTGGGTGTCATTAAAAATGCAATATACTTTTTTTTGCTGATACTAAAGTTTTCATCCAAGATCTCACATTCATTCCACTCGATTTCTTCACTGAAGCTCTATCACCTGAGTCAATGTCTCTAATCTGGCATTCTGCTGGTTGCCATGGAGAAAAAGTCTTGAGAACATTACTACCTAGGCTGGCTTTGAACTACAATCCTCTGATGTCAACCCCTTGAGTAGTTAGTATTACAGGTATGAGCCCTCAGCACCCAGCAAAAATAGTATAGGTAGTATACCTTTTATAACAACCTGAGTTACCAAATATAGCCTAAAATCTTATTCTTTTTTAAAAATATAAATGTTACTAGGTGTTAGTATATCTCATATTTCTGATGAGACACAATTCACATGCCTAAAAATTTTGAACATAAAAACTATAGAAACAACTTTAAAGCAATTTTAAAGTATTTTGGCCAGTAGAAAGCTACACTGAGAAATCTTCTAAGCAAGCACCTGTTTTGAATCTGTCCAACAACCATAAATATAATTCAGATAGTACAGAGCAAGCAAGATCATTTAAAAATCATTCTAAGCACAAACATTTTGCAACTTTTGGGTATGAATTTGCATTATAAGCTGAATGTACTTTAATCTAAATGACTCAAGTGCACTTTTATACCTAAGCCTCATTAAATAGTTGATGTGATCAGCATTTTTAATTCTCCCTTTTAGTGGATCTTTGGATAAATAGAACATTTTATCCTAAAATTTTTAATGGTTTCAAATGGCTAATATTAAATAGTACTTTCAGAGATTAATTATCTAATTCTCTGGGGGAAAAAATCAGTCTATGCTTTTCACATCCATGCTAGAAATATAGAAATAAAGAGCTCCCAGGAAACATAAAACAAAAAAAATGCATCCTTGTTTCTTGTTATTTTTTGCATGGCCTTGTTTGCATGCTTGCTCTGAATGCCATGGCTTCCAATGCTAAACCAGACAATGTGGCTGCCATCAGCCAGTCTTTCTGACTAAAGCCTCCTCTACTGACAAACCCTATACTGTGTGGATACAGTAAAATTATATTTGTTCTGTCTTACAATTGGTACACCAATAGCGTCCCATTTTGTCTCTCTCAACGCAAGACAAATCAATGACAAAGAGTGTTGTATACACCAGTTTTTACTTCATCCAGATTATTACATAGTAAATGGTTCTCTAATTCTTCCAATAACCTCTGACATTTTTTGTAAAGTAAGATGAGGTACACAGGGGACAAAGAAGGGAAAATTGTATAGTAACTTGAAACTGTAATCATGTCTACTCAAGAGATTGAAGTCAGGAGGATTACAGTTCAAGGACAGGACAAGCAAAATGTTTGTGAGGCTGAATTCTCAACCAGTAGCTTGAGAGTGTTGAACACTTTTCATCCCAGCAGTGTGGAAAATGTAGTCCACGTCAGTGGAAATGAAAAAAATGACTCGGAAAAGGTCGAATTGCATTGCCCCATTTGTATGGAAATGGAAAGATTGGGAAAAAAATTATTTTAAGTGAAATAAGCTAGACCCAAAGGAACATAGGTTCCATAGTTTCCTTCACCCTAGGACTCTCCTAGCAGAGGATCACAATAGCTCAAAACCTAGAGACGTAAGGTCATACAGGATGAGACTAAACAAAATGAACTCTAGGATATGGAAACAAGAGGTTTGTCTTTGTGATTGTTGTTCTTAATGTACTGTGTTATTTCTATTCTCTTTTTCCCCCTTATGGTTCATCTCATGTGGTTACTGTGTCTTACTTTGTTACCTGGTATACCATATATGCTTATTTGATTATGTGAAATAGGGAAGGAAAGGGGGAGAAACAGATGATTGGGAGGGGACGGGGGAAGGGAAACAGGAACAAAACCATGAGAAGGGGTATCAATGTGGGAAAAGTAATGTATTCACTACCTGACGAATGTAATTGAAGCCCTTCTGTACTTTCTCCTGACAATAAAAGAAAAGAAAAAGACGAAGAAGAAAATGTCTATGGGTGTGACTCAAGTGACAGTTGCCTGCCTAACAAATCCAAATCACAATACCATGAAAGATGTAAAGGGGGGAAAAAAAGCATGCAAGCAAGCAGAAAAGAAAAGAGGGAAGGAAAAAAGGAAGAGAAAAAAATGAAGAAAATACCACTGATTCCACTAATTTGCTTTGTCTTCTTTTTCATTAGAATTCCTTTTATAAAAGTCATGGAGAGAGCAGACAGCGCTTCATGGTGGCAAAGACCACTGGCTGCAGACAGAGCCACACAGAGCCTGCGCCAGCCCAGAGCCAACACCCGGCCATGCAAGGACCTGCCAGCTTCACAGAACTGGAGAGTCCAGCGATTTGTCAGTACCTCTGAGGAGAAGTTTCCACTGCTTCTCGAGGAACGGCATTGGGAGGGAGCCCCTCCGCCACCAGCTGACAGCAGCGCCATCTTGACTGCTGGCAAAGACCTGGCCAAAGCAATTGGAGCCTGAGAGATGATGCTGGCAGTGCCATCTTTCTAACTGGCAAAGTATTTCCCAGAGATCCCTTGGCAGGAAATCCGGCCCCATCACTGCTGAAGTCAATCCCCTGTGCCCACCACAGACCTGGTAAACAAAGCCGCCCCCGGACCTTTCAGCTTTGTTTTACCAATCAAGCAATCTGATCCAAAAAAACCGCAAAGCCAAATTCAAGAGAAAAAGACTTTGTGAAGTGTTTGGATCCCGAATTTAGTAGAGACACAAGTTTACTATTCTGCCCCCCCCAAAAAACAACTGAAAAATACCCTTTTTTGTTCCGCTAACCCTTTTCATTTGCATATTTAGGTGTATTTATTTTCTCTTTGCCATTTTACCTACACCTTTTTTTCTAATGTTATGATTCATTCCTTTTTTTAAAAAATTTTTCTCCTCTCTTTTCCCGCATTCCTTCTGTCACCATGGACGCTCCTAGAAACACAGTGACAGTTCTGGGTACAGTCTGAATAAAAATGATATCTATCTTGATACAGTCACCTGCTTCTTAAACTCCTGGTTCTCAACCCTAGTATCTCTTGGGTAAGAACTCACAATAGTGAGTAATCTCCCCCAACTGTTCTTTTTCTTTTTGTATGTGTGTGTGTGTTGTTTTATTTTGTTGTTGTTTGTTTCTATTTTACTTTTTAAAATCTCTATCATTCAAATCTCCTATATCTACCTCCCTCTCTTCTCTATATATTCTTCTTATTACTCTTACTTTCATAAGTTTTATCTAAGTTCATCTAAACTTTCTATTCAAATATTCTACCTGTCTATCACCTTAGGTCAGTTATCCTAACACAATACCTTTTCTTCATTACTATAATGATCTTACTTTCCTGCATTATTCTTTTCCTACCCCCCTTGATGTCTTTCATATTATTTTTCTATCTCTGGTCCTCTGTTCATCCTTCAACTCTTATAATGCATGGATCTACATTTGATGGTTGTTGAGCAATGCTGTGTATCTAGGTGTTCAACTTTACTCTAGGTCCAGAGGGACTTAGAAACAATAGAGATTGGATTGAGGGGCTTATTTTTTGGTCATAAATCGGTAATCTCTGGTTGTATTAGATTTGTATGTAAGTGCACAAAAAGAGAAAGTGATATTACCAATCTTAAAGTGCGAACATCTATTGTCAGCCAACTAAAAATGTCTAGGTTGGTTATATCTGAAAAATTACAATCTTGTTTAGTATTAATCTTACTCCTGTTTTCAAATGGGCAGAACAAGAAACTCAATAAAAATGTCAAATCAAGCAATAGCATCTCCCATCCAACATACACAGGCAATGGGGCAGTCAGTGGCAAAACTAGAGGAGAGTCTTCCAAGTGCTATGCAAATGCAATTGATAAACATCATTAATGAAAAGTGTGAAAACATAAAGAAAGAGATAAGGGAGGAAGCCACAGCTAAACAAGAGGAAACCATAAACAAGATGATATGTGAAAAAGGGGAAGCCATAAAGGAGGCCATAATAAAGGTTTTTCAAAGAAAAATGGACAAATTCATAGAATCCCCCCAAAAAGTTGACCAAACTCCAACAAATGTCCAAAGAGAATAAAGCTGCTGAGCTAACCACTCAAATGGAAATCAAGGGAGTTAAAGAAATCAATACATGATCTAAAACAAGAGATGCAAGGCATCAAAAATGAGCAATTAGAAGAAAGGGAGATGATGAATAAAGTAGATAGCTTTGATAGCTGGTTAGACAATGCAGAAGAGAGAATTTCCAGGGTTGAAGATAATTTAGTTGTTATAGAGAAAGAACAGAAAATAAGTCAGTTCAAATCTAGGAAATATGAGAAAACGCTACAGGAGGTCCAAGATACAATTAGGAAGGCTAATTTAAGGCTAATTGGTATTGAGGAAGGTCTGGAGAAAGAGGTCAATGGTATTGGAAATAGACTTCAGGGAATCATCTCGGAGAACTTCCCAAATATCCAGAAGGGCAGGCCCATCCAGATACAAGAAGCTTTCAGAACCCCAAACAGACCTGACCCGAAAAGGACCTCCCACCGCCTCCTTCTAATCCGAACAGGATGAACACAGACCAAAGAAAGGATCCTAAAAGGAGTCAGGGTGAAGAGGACAATCACCTATAAAGGCAAAACAATCAGAATAACCCCAGATTTCTCAGCAGAGACCATGCAAGCAAGAAAAGAATGGAAGGATATATGTTAAGCCCTGAAGTCAAATAACTACCAACCAAGAATATTGTGCCCAGCTAAGCTCTCATTCATAAATGAGGGAACAATAAAAACATTTCATTCCACGGAAAAGCTTTAACATTGTGTAGCAACCAAACCAACATTAAAGAAAATTCTCAAAGATGTTCTACACATAGAAAACCAACACAAATATAATACAGAGAAAGAAATGGCACCTAAAACTCATACCATCTAAGTACCACAAGAACTGTCAAGACACAGGCCCTAATGAAAGCTTGTAAAAATGGCAGGAACTAATAAATATTTCTCAATCCTGACTCTCAATATCAATGGACTTAACTCTCCAATTAAACAGCATAGATTATCTAGTTGGATCAAAAAACAAGATCCATCGTTTTGCTCTCTTCAAGAGACACATCTTACCCAAAAAAACAAACACCTTTTGAAAATGAGTGGTTGGAATAAACTCTATCAAGCTAATGGCCCCCATAAACAGGCTGGAGTTGCCATCCTCATATCAGATAAAATAGACATCAAACTAAAATTAGTGAGAAAAGACAAAGAAGGTTACTACAGACTACTAAAGGGATCTTTACTCCAGGAGGACATGACCATCCTAAATATCTACACGCCTAATCCCGGAACTCCGAACGTCATCAAGCAAACTTTACTTTCACTGAAACCATACATAGATTGAAACACAGTGATTGTTGGTGAATTTAACACACCACTTTCACCTATGGACAGATCAACCAGGCAAAAACTCAACAGAAAAACCTTAGAATTGAACAACTGTATAGACCAACTAGATCTAACAGACATCTGCAGATTATTCCACACAGCAAGTACACAATATACGTTTTTTTCAGAACCACGTGGAACATTTTCCAAAACAGACCACATTTTAGGGCATAAAACGAACCTGGGTAGATTCAGAAACACTAAAATTATTCCCTGCACTCTGTCAGACCACAAGGAAATCAAATTGGAACTGAACACCCATCACCACCAACGAAAACCCTGTAACTCATGGAGATTGAACAACACATTGTTGAATCACCAATGGGTCATTGAAGAGATCAGAACAGAAATCCAACAGTTTATGAAATTTAACAAAAAGGAGCACACAAAATACCAGCTCCTTTGGGACACAGCTATCGCAGTACAAAGAGGAAAATTTATAGTTCTGAGAGCCTACAATAACAAATTGGAAAAATCACAAACCAACAATTTAATGTGTCACCTTAAGCTCTTGAAAAAAGAGCAACAAACCAACCCTAATCCCAGTAGAAGAAAGCAAATTATTAAAATCAAAGCAGAATTAAATGAATTGGAGACCAAAAAAACTATAGAAAGAATCAACAAAACAAGGAGTTGGTTCTTTGAAAAAATTAACAAAATTGATAGACACTTAGCAAATCTTACCAAAAAAAGAAGGGAGCATACTGAAATAAACAAAATCACAGACGAAAATGGTAATATCACGACAGAAATTACCAAGATCCAGAGCATCATGAGGGAATACTTCTCAAACCTTTATGCCAACAAATTTGAGAATCTAGAAGAAATGGATGAATTCCTAGCCAATATTAACATAACCACACTGAACCAAGAAGAACTAACCCAACTAAACAGGCCTATTTCAAGCATTGATATAGAAATGGCAGTAAGAGACCTTCCACCTAACAAAAGCCCAGGGCCAGATGGATTCACAGCTGAATTCTATAAGGTCTTCAAAGCAGAGCTCACACCAATACTCCTCAAGCTCTTCAACGAAATTGAAAATGAAGGCTCTTTACCAAACACATTCTATGAAGCCAGTATAACCCTCATCCCCAAACCAGACAGACATTCATCAAAGAAAGAGAACTATAGACCCATTTCTTTGATGAACATCGATGCAAAACTTCTCAACAAAATACTGGCCAACCGTCTATAACAACTCATCAAAAAATTATACACTATGATCAAACAGGATTCATCACAGGGAGGCAAAGCTGGTTCAATATATGCAAATCAGTTAATATAATTCAACACATCAACAAGAGCAAGGAAAGAAAAATCACATGATTGTCTCAATAGATGCAGAAAAGGCATTTGACAGGTTACAACACCCCTTTTTGCTAAAAGCTCTGGAGAAACTAGGAATCCATGGGAACATTCCTCAGGATAACAAAGGCTATGTATGACAAACCTACAGCTAGTATTATACTTAATGGCGAAAAGCTAAAGCCATTCCCTCTAAAATCAGGAACAAGACAAGGATGCCCACTCTCTCTACTCCTCTTTAACACAGTATTAGAATTCCTACCCAGTGCAATAAGGCAAGAAGCAAGCATAAAGGGGATCCAAATAGGAAAGAGGAAGTAAAACTTTCCCTCCTTGCAGATGACATGATTCTGTATTTAAAGAATCCTATAGACTCCACTCCCAAGATCCTTGATCTGATTCAAAACTTTGGAAGAGTAGCAGGCTATAAAATTAACCCTAAAAAATCAACTGCCTTCCTCTACGCCAACAGTGAGAGGAATGAGGCAACAATCAGGAAAGCAACTCCTTTTGCAATAGCCTCAAAGAAAATGAAATACCTAGAAATTATCTTAACTAAGAATGTAAAGGAGCTTTTTGATGAAAACTTTAAAACCCTGAAAAAGGAAATTAAAGCAGAATTGAGGAAATGGAAGAGCCTCCCATGCTCCTGGATTGGAAGAATCAAGATGATGAAAATGGCAATCTTGCCAAGGGCTATCTACAAATTCAACATAATACCCATCAATATCCCAATGTCATTCTTTAAAGAAATAGAAGAGGCAATCCAAAATTTCATGTGGAATAATAAAAGACCCCGTGTAGCAAAAACACTTCTTAGCAGAAAGAACAGCTCAGGAGGAATTTCAATACCAAACTTTAGACTCTATTACAGAGCTATAATTATCAAAACAGCTTGGTACTGGCACAAGAACAGACCTGAAGACCAATGGAATAGAATTGAGGACCCAGATATTAAACCACAGACCTATGGCCACCTAATCTTTGACAAGGGAGCCAAAAAAATAGAATGGTAGCAAGACAGCCTCTTCAACAAGTGGTGCTGGCAGAACTGGTTAAGCACCTGCAGACAACTGAAGTTGGATCCTTCTTTGTCACCCTGCACCAGGATTAACTCCAAATGGATCAAAGACCTGGAGTTAAAAGCCAACACACTGAAAACTTTAGAAGAAGGAATAGGAGATACACTAGGATTCCTTGGCAAAGTCAAAACTTTCTTAATAAGTACCAAGAATCACAACAAATCAGAGAAAGGCTGGATAAATGGGACTGCATTAAACTGCAGAGCTTTTGTATGGCAAAGGACATAGCTAGTAAATTAATTAGGAAGCTTACAGAATGGGAAACGATCTTCACCAACCACACAATGGACAAAGGCCTCATATGTAAATTATATCAACAACTCAAAAAATTGAATCACTCCAAAACTAATCTCCAAAGTAACAACCATCCCATTAAAAGATGGGCCAAAGACTTAAAGAGAGTCTTCTCTGAAGAAGAAACAAAAATGGCCTATAGACACATAAAGAAATGCTCGACATCTCTGGTCATAAAAGAAATGCAAATCAAAACAACTCTAAGATTCCACCTCATTCCAGTTAGAATGGCCAGGATCAAGAAAACTAATAACAATAGATGCTGGAGGGGATGTGGCCAGGAGGGATCACTACTACACTGTTGGTGGGAGTGCAAACTCGTTCAACCACTATGGAAAGCAGTATGGCAGTTCCTCAAAAGACTAAACATAGAGCTCCCCTATGACCCTGCAATTCCACTACTTGGCATTTACCCAACTGTCCAGAAACATGGACATACTAAATCCACTAGCACAGTGATGTTCATTGCAGCACTATTTACCATAGCAAAGATATGGAACCAACCCAGATGTCCCTCAGTTGATGAGTGGACCAACAAGATGTGGTATTTGTACACAATGGAATTCTATGCTGCTGTCAGAAAGAATGGCATTGCCCCATTTGTTAGGAAATGGAAAAACTTAGAAAAAATCATATTAAGTGAAGTAAGCCAGACTCAAAGAAACATAGGCTCAATGGTTTCCCTTATTTGTCATAATCAGTAGAAACCTTGGGCTCTCCTAACAGAGATTTCCAATAGAGCAAAACCTAGATACATAAGGCCATATAGTATGAAGCTAATTGAAAGGACTTCCAGGATAAGGAAACAAAAGCCATATAATGAGTGATTGTTGTCCTTAATATACTATGTTATCTCTCATCTCTTTTCCTGTCCCTTGGTTATCTTATATTGTTACAGTATCTCACTTTGTTATCTGATATATTGGATATATTTGTATTTGGTTATTTGAAATAGAATAGGGAAGGGGGAAATACAAGATGAGGGGTGGGCATGGGGGGGGAGGGAAATGGGGACCAAGACATGAGAAAGGGTATCAATATATGTGAATTAATGCACCTTCTATCTGGCAAATATAATGTAACCCTTCTATTAATAAAAAATATAAATAGTCATGGAGAAAAGCCTATTCTACATTTGAAGAATTTATATCACTTGTCAAACCAGACATACACAAAGTTAATGCATATTTCCTCAATCAACCTGTGCGACCACCTTCCAATCATGAAACTAACATCCTAGTTCTACGCTAACCAGAGATGTGTATGAGATTCATCTTCACTGAAGAATATACTTGGCTTTGTCAGAGCTACAGCTTAACAGATTATAATATAAAAGAAAACAGACTCACCATTTTCCTACGGACAACTTGATGTCCTCCGTCACTATTCAATGAATTATCAATAAAATGACATCAAACTCCCTTTATCATTTTCAGTGCATTGTTTACCTACCCTGACACTATATAGCACTTACCACATAATTAAGTAAATACTAATTACCCTTTGAGGAGCCAATAACTAAGTGGAACTAGTATTTGGAAATTGCCTTGTTAGAGAACCAGGAGAAGGAGATTTCCAGCCAGTGAGGACTTCACACAGGTCATGGATTTTGGTTTGTATCAAGAAGGGATAACAATGTTCAAGAAGTAATATACCCACTACCTGATTAATGATGAATGTAACTGAAACCCCTCTGTACATCACCCCAACACTAATTTTTAAAAGGGGGTTCAGTGTTAGAAGAGCTTTAAATGATACGTTGTTGGAATGCAATGCTCTTTCAAGGACAAGTACTTACTTCCTTTACAGTTTGCCGCTCTCCCAGAAATCTACTCTGTCACTTATACCCAGTGAGACCTAGAATAATAGGCTTGGGGCTAGCATCAGGCAACAGCTCCTAGGAAGACTTACTTGACTATCAGCCTAGGAGCTGTGTTATAATTGCCACCAATCAATAAAATCCAAAAAGAGGTTGAATTCTAGGTCCTGGATCCTTTGAATTATAATCAACACTCTACTAATCAATCACCAGCCTGCACATTACAAATCAGGAAAGTGGATTAATAAACCCACAAGAGGATGATAGAAAGCATGAAAACTCTCCTAAACAGATTAGGCCTTGGTTCCTGATACTAATATTTCATAAACTCACATATACTCATCTTTGCTTGTATTTGCTATTATCGGTATTCTGCTGCCACATTCTGAATGCCAAAGGCTTGCTTGTCACTCTACCCTGAGCTCCCCAGGGCATATATTCACATGGCTCATTCCCTCACTGGTTTTCTGGCTTTGTTCAAGTGTCGATTTAGTAGAAAGGCCTCCCCTCTCTCCTATATGGTAAAGTGCATAACATACACACACACACACACACACACACACACACACACACACACATACACACACACACTTGACCACCAGTATCTTCCTTTTGACTGTGATACACTCCTTTTCAATGCACTTACCATATGTATCTTCCCACTATAGCAATCATTTTATCTATTTTTAAGTTATGCTGTCTTCAGGAACTAAAACAGTATCTGTTCCAAAAAAGATACTCAAATATTTGCAAAATAATATCAAACAAAGGACCTTAGCCTTTGTTCTCATGAACTTACACTTTTGTGGAGAAATACAGAAGTGGGCAATAGAGTCTGCACTAGAATTTAACTCTCCTGACTTTTTTCTACTCTGCCAGTAAAGCAGTGTATAAAAGAAGAGCAAAGACAGAATAAGCCTGAATTCCTTGCTCTTTTCCATTATGGATCTTTGCAGGTATTTATAGATCCATTCAGATTAGACTAAAAATAAGGACTCTTTTCTGACTTGTATTAGTCTATAGAACATTATCAATTATTTTTTTGATAGTACTTAAGTTCTTTTTGTGCATTGCAACAGTAGTAACATAGGAACATTTTAACAATGAAACAGATGAATGGTTTAACAAGGAGTACAGCAACTAACAATTAGAAATATTGTTTGTAACTTCAGCCTGCTTAGGTTATGGCTTATTTTCTAACTGAAAACCAGAACAGCATCTACCAGTCCTTTTTAGAATTGTGATGGTGTTGTCTTGGAAAGTAAGTTAGAAAACAAAGCTTCCTGTCTCCACGCATTGGAATAAGAACAGCCTGTTTGATATTATACACCAGACTCTCCTTGACTATATTCGAAGACAGGGAAAGGATCTGATGTTTTAAACACTGTCCTAGAACTTGCTAGAGAGAAGGTAAAAGTTGCTTTGAATTTGAAACTGGACTGATGGTGCAATGCACTGCCTAGGAGCTTCATTTTATATCTGCTGACAGACAATGCTGTCAGACACTAAATGAGCCAACCCCACAGACTCTTTCCAGCACAGATAGCTAGGGACTGATACCCAAGACTGGGCAGAATATTAGACATGGTTTGAGCTACTTAATATGGTATAAGAGTGAAGCTGAGAAATACTTTGCAAATAATTTCACCAGAAATGTATTTTCCTCAGGTTATACTCCAGCTCCTAGGAATCAAATTATTGAGGCATGAGTCATCAAATCTAAAACTTCTGAGGAAGGAGGAAAACAACATTGGCTTATTATGTGGAGCCAGTTGCTACAGAATACATTGAATTGTTGTAGGAATGCCATATGGATATTAGAGGCTAATTGTAAAGTCTCCCTTGAAATTGAAGTCAAATTCTCATGGTTGGATTCATTTGTTTATGAGTCACAAACCCTGCTCATGCTCCCCTCTCCCCCCACCCCCGTTTGGGGACATATTAGCATTACAACAAACTAACGCTTTAAAATTCCTGGAAAAGACAATTCACCAACCAGCTCTTTTCCTTTTCAGTTTTCTTGATTATACTTTCTCTCAGTTGCTATTTTGTAATAATGTGGGGGAAGCTCCATTGAGCTTATTTCCACTGAGTTATGATTCTTCAGAACTATTAAACAGGCCTATTTTTCTTTTGATGATGACTGTTATGCTATTCTATATTACAATGACGTTCGGATTACTACCCTACAATATAAACTGCAGGTCTGAACAGTCCTGTTCATGGTCAGTTTCTCAGTGGTCCATGGTGACAGGAGCGCTGGAACAATCAGAATCACCTCCCCATGCCACTCAGCCCTCAGCCATCACTCCTGGATTCTAATTTGTTCAAAATACAGATAGCTTCCCCTGGTAGTCCTGAAATAAATAGCATTATCTGAGGGTGCTGTGCACACTGTCTATTGTATCAGGCACAGGCCATGGCTCCGTAGAGTCACAGAACCTATGTTTTAACCACAGATCCACCACTTAATGGCACTGAGACCTGACTTTTTTCAGTGCAAAATTTACTTTGCCTTCATGACAGGATTTAGATTTTTTTAAGATGTCATAGGTATATATGTGCATAATTTTTGTATGTTTAGAATAAAAATAAACCCAAATTTTGAGTCACAATACAAAATTTCACCTTACATCATAATTAAATGTGTGTACTTAAGTCAAAAACAGAGAGGAGACAAGTAGATCTTTTAGGTCAGAAATTCAAAATTCACATACTTTATCTCTAAAGCCAACATCTGCTAGTGAGACTCTTCATCGAGAAAAAAAAAATCTCCAGCTGGCCCACATCTTGGGAAGTTATTTAAAATTAAACACACAAGTTATTTCCTCTTATCTTACAGAGCTGAATCCCATCTTCAAAATATGAACAAAACCCAGTGCAGACAACAATTTCCTGTCATTTTAAGCATCCAAAGTCATACATTTTAGAAGAGCCCATGCCTTCCTTTTTCCTTTGCAGAAATTCAGAAGAAAGATGGTAGCAATCTTAAGAGTCTTCTTAAGGCACAGACTTCACACTTTTACATTGCCATGTGTTTTTCTGCATAATACTTTTTATATGTAGTTAAATTTTTTTAAAAAAAAGAGGGCACTAAGAGGTGAGCAAAAACACTACTGCTTTCTGTTGGGACCAGAGCTATAGCTATACATCTCTGTCTGCTTTTCAAACCATCAATACATCAAGGCCCAGAATAAATAAATAAATGGTTGTGGTCAGCTCCACCCTGAGCAAGTATACCAATGTACTTCTCCCTATGTCTATATATGCCATTATTACCTTCTCCAAGCAACATGGGCAATTTCTGTTTCTCTCTGTTTAAAATGAAGTTCTGTTTTGTTAGAAACTACCAGGAAATACTGTCTCCTATAAGCTGCCAAGAGTTCATGAAAGTCTGCACCTCTTTGAATAACAGTTGACCTGTGGAAAGTTGTATTTCTGAGAATATGGTCATTTATAAACCAAAAGTAGGCCAATCTAAAAGCACTTAAATTATTCAGGCTTCTCCACCTAAAGTAGATTGGCAGTCATGATAAATAAAATAATAATGTGCCATCTTCCAATAGGTCTCTTTCATGGAAGGAAGTGACTTGACAAGGGCTAAAACTCTGCAGCAAAGGGTACTCTGAAACCTCAGGAGAAAACTCCACTGTTCTTGCAAATTGACCAACTTAAATGGAGTCTCCCAACAAATATTTCTCAAAACAAATGAAAATTTATCAGTACCCCTAAAGCTTAAATCACATAAAGATTACTTAAATATTGTAAATGATTACCACAATGAATTAGTGTTCAATTAGTACTTTTCCATTGCAGATTGGTGTTTCTGAGTGGGTGAGTATACCAAGGGTTGCACTGGCTCAGCTTGTATATTTGGGAGATGGCATGGAATGTGTCCATAGCTCTACTCTTAGCTGGCCATGAACTTAGCACCTTATTCCATAGGTCTGAAGAGGAAGTTGCTTGCTTTTGAGGGAGCTGTGTGGGTATGGAGGGTGGGGGAAATTGCCTTGTTGGTTTACCTATAATGTATAGCCTTTTCACTTTCAATAGTGTTTGAAGCATTTCAGAAGATGAATAAGAGGAAGAATGATACAAGGAGTGTAACTGATCAAGACACATTATACTCATAAATTTATATGTTAAATTGAGACCCCTTTCTTCAACTACTTAAAAATAATTTTAAAATTTAATAATAAAAGTGGAGTAATCCAGGCCCAAAGGAACATAGGCTCAATGGTTTCCCTCATTTGTTATAATTAGTACACATCTAGGACTCTCTTAACAGAGGATCACAATAGCTCAAAAGCTGTGTACATAAGATCATATAGGATGAGATTAAATGAAATGAACTCTAGGATATGGAAACAAGAGGTTTATCTTTGTGATTGCTGTTCTTAATGTACTATGTTATATCTTTTCTCTTTTTTCCCCCTTATGGTTAATCTCATGTGGTTACTGTATCTGATTTTGTTACCCGGTACACTGCATATACATTTATTTGTTTATTTGAAATACAGAAGGGAAGTAGGGAAAACAAGATGATTGGGATGGGGTGAAGGGAAGGAAACGGGGACAAAAACGTGAGAAGGGGTATCAATGTGTGAGAAGTAATGCACTCACTACCTGACGAATGTAACTGTAACCCCTCTATACATTACTCTGACAATAAAATAAAAAAATTGATAATAATAATAATAGTAATATAAGGAAGACAAATTTCCTAGTAATAAACCATTGCAGGATTTTTTGTGGGTTCTGGGGCTTAAACTTGGCCTGGGCACTATCCCTGAGCTCTTCAGCTCAAGGTTACCACCCTAACCCCTGGGCGCTGTCTTCAGCTCCTGGCTACAGTCCTACCCTTGAGCCAAGCCCCACTTCCCATTTTCTAGAGGTTAATTGGAGGTAAGAGTCGCAGGTCCTTTTGTGCCTGGGCTGGCTTTGAACTTTGATACCAGCCTCCAGAGTAGCTAGGATTAGAGGTGTGAGCCACCTCGCCCAGCAGGATTTATTTTTTGCCAGTCAGTCCTGGGGCTTGAACTCAGGGTCTGGGTACTGTACTTGGACTTTGTCAAAGCTAGCGCTCTGCCACTTGAGCCACAACTCCATTTTCAGCTTCTTCTATGTATGTGGTACTGAGGAATCCAACCCAGGGCTTCTTGCATGCTAGGCAAGCATTCTACCATCAGGCCATACTCCTAGGCTAGGATTTTTTTTTTCAAATAAAACTTCCTGAAGGGTAACAAATGCAGCCATGATATTCTGTATACACTATCTGGAAAATAAACTATGTAATTTGTGGGCAGAGACAGAAGGAAGAAAGTGAAGCAAAGGGTGATATTGTCCAAATAGAATTATAGCTGACTTATGAAATTATATCCTCTCTATACAATACCTTTATAACAATAGAATGCCGTCAATCCATTCCACGTGCTCAACAAGTACAGAAGTCTCCTACCATGCACGTTGCAATTTTGCCTGAGAAATATTCTTCAAATAGCCACTTTTTAACTTGACTTCTAATAAAATTAACATTCCATAAACACATTTGACTCAACAAGGACACAAGGGCTGTAACTTAGATATGTTATAGTCTGCTGATATCATCTCACCCAGCAATGAAATTGAAGGACTATTTAGGCTTTACTGAATCATTAGTGTGTCTCTTGTATGAAACTGTCTCTCAAAATACTGTTGTAACTGATCTTCGGCAGGAAGCTGTCAATGCAGACTTAGGCTCTCCACTGACTGCTAAGGGCTGTGGGATTCTAAGTCCTTAATTCATGTCAGGCAGGCAGGATAGACATTTTATTTTGACATTTAGGCATATAACTTTCATCCTTATTTCAATGGAAACAGTAGTGTCTCTGTATATGCTCAGACTACAGGCGTGCCTGGAACAGAACCAATTTTCTTCTCAAGTATATTTTCATTTACTCAAATAACTCTCATTTCACCCAGGATATAGGTAATTTGGACCTAAAAAAACAGGGCATGTATTTGGTAATACTCTTATGTATGGCTCACCTCTCTTTGAGTTGATACACCTTGAGGAACCCTATATCTTGATGCCCCCACTATGACGAGTTAGGAATAAGTAAGTCATTAATGTGCTGCAGTACAAATCCTGAAGAAGATCTTTCTGCTTCCCCTGGCCATGGGTTCTGGTTTGGGACTGTCATCTCAGTTCCAAACAAGAGCTTGTGTCTAAGACATACTGAAAACAAGTTAGATTCTCCCCTTAGCTCCAAAGCTAGTTATTCACAGTTATACTTAACTTTACCAAATGTTCACCACTACCCGCAATGTGGTGAATTCACTCCTGAATGACAAAGGAAAGCAATATACAAATATCTTGTCTCCACTCTCTTAATTTCTCTCTGAACACTTCAGTACTATCCTTACCAATACCTTCCTCAGTCGGAAGTGCTGCTTTCTGTCTTTCTCAGGGGAAGGCAACCAGAGCTGGAGTGCTGCTTGTGTTAGAAAATGGATATATGAAGCTGGCATTTCTTTATCCACCTCTCCCCACCAACAGATATAGCTCAAGAATGGCATCTGGCAGACATGCAATATCTGAAAAAAATGTATAAAAAGTCTCTAAAAATAGGATGTCAAAAACCATACTACCCTCATAACCTGTTAAAAAATAAATGGATAGAGAGATATATAGAGACAAGTCAAAACAACTAATAAACCTTAAACATAACCTTCAATATTTTAATGATTTTAATAATTGAGAATCATCCTTTGTTCATTCATTTCATCTCCAAAAAAGCACTCCCCACAATTCTGCTTCTATTAGCAATCTGCAGAGACGTTAATTGAATATTGACCTCAAAGAAACTTCTGCTACCTGTGGCATTCCTAGTATGCTCCAATCGAAACTCAGCTCTAATTTTGAGATACAGCAAGTAAGAAATTCCATCTCACCATGTTGATTATATTGGAACTGCTAGTACTTGGAAGCCAGTGGATTTTATTTTAAAATAAGGATTTTAAAAATCAAGATAGCTACAGTATAATGAAATTTAAAAAAAAAAAAATCCCTGGACTATAGCAGTCAGGAGTCTCAGCTTCCTCTATTCTTACAAACTCATTAACTGTGACTCTTCAACTATCAATTCTTTGCTCATTTATTGTTGTATTCAACTATTTATTTGTCTACTCTGAGAAAAGCCCTGTGCCAGTTTCCAGTAGTCTCTGATTTTTCATTTGTTTAAAGAGCAATGTTAATATCTAGTCTTAACACAGAGAGTGCTGTCGTGAAAATTGAATGGAATTACTCACATCGTGATGCTTACCAAACAATAAAGCACTGTGCAATTGTGAAACAATTATAACAAAAACATCCTAACTGCTTGAATCTGCACTTGATTACTACAGGGAAGGAGAGAGGAGAGGAGGGGAGGGAAAGGGGAGAAAAAAATAGGAAGAGGGAAGGAGGGAAGGAGGAAAGGAGACAGAGAGTAACAGCAGATGCAGAGAGATATAAAATATGATATATGAAATTTTCACAGTGCTGTGTATCACAATATGAGTGAGCTACAACAAATGAAATATGTTTTGAATAATTAATGGAACTAGAGAAGCAGAATATTCAGATAAGAAAAATAGCTATCTTTTCAGTCTTCATAAAATGAGTATACATGAGTAATTTACAATTTAGAATCCAGTAAAGTAAGAGGAAATAGAATAAGGACCTTTATTCTGAATTCAGATTGTCTGAGTCCAAATATTAAGTCCACACCTGTATCTGTTGTCTGGGGAAAGTTGCTTAACCTCTGTGCCTCAGTTTCTTCTTGATAAGACAAAGCATACTCATTCTGGAATTATTAGAAAGAGTAAACAAACTAGTGTATAGAAAGTGTTAGGTGAAACTATATGTCCATCTAACAAGTAATTGTTCATAAGGCAGACTTTTCATTCTCTCTTTTGCATTTGAAAAGGTTATCAAAGAATGAGGCTTTAAAATCAATTTAGAGAATATGTAGGTTTTTACATATATAGGTTTTGGTATCATTTCTTTGTTCAAAAATCTACAGTTTGACCTACCAAAAATCATCCATTTTCCTTAACAGTGAAAAAAATATCAATTCACCTTTAAAGCTGTATTATCATTTCCCCCAATCAATTTTCACTCGATTCTTCTCTGAAACTGAGTTATATTCCTACTAATCCCTTTCTATTATTATAAATACACAATGTACCTCCTCTATTTTTATTTTCTTGTATTCCCTCTTTTAATGGGAAAGATCCATAAACTGTCTAAACTTCATGTTTCATTCTTCTTTGGACCTATTCTGATTGGTTTTTGTTTCCTGGTATTCTCTCTAAAATGGCTCCTGTCAAAGTCACCAGCCATCTTAACATTGCTCAGTCCTATTTACTGTCACCTTTCAAGCTCCTCTTTCTGCTCAGTTCAGTAGAATCTGTCAACACTGATACTTCCTGCTTTAAAAACAGGAAGAACTTTCCAGTATTCTGCTCCTTCAATTCCTCTCCTACAATGCTTCTGTCCTTTGGTGGTTTGTTCTCTTTTTCCTGACCTTCAAATCTTGATATGACTCAGTATTTGACATTCAGATACAGAGAGATTCTTTTTCCACTACCTACCTACCTACCTCATCTCATCTAGTGATGGAACTTTAAATTGTATTTACATGTTTTCCCTGATGTGACACACTAAATCACCCAGCATTTGTCTCAGAAGCATCCTCTTGATCTATTCTCTTACTTTCTGGATCTTTAATATTATCTTCCTTACCATTAGCATTTTGTGAAAAAGCCTAGAGAATGATCTTTCAATGGGACAGGCATTGATGTACCCTGTGCAGTCACTGCCACAGCAATTATTCTATGAGATGCCTTTGGTCATTCCATTTCTCTCCAAGCTTCTGCATAAGTATAAAACTCTAATCCATGTTTCTCCTCTTTCCCTCCTTTCTCTCTCTCTGTCTCTCTGTCTCTCTCTCTGACTCTCTCTCTCCCTCCCTCTTTCTCTCATCAAACACATTCTCTCTCTCTTCCTGTCCATCAAATGCATGCCTGCCTTCATAGGATCATAGGGTTGTTTTTTTGTCCATTTGTGCAGTTTTACAAATGAGCTTCAAATCTTCATGAACAATAATGGGAAGGCTTTGAAGCAAGAGATTATAGGACCAATGAGACAAAATGGGTTCCATTGTTGTGGGATTATCAAAGAAAATTTGTACATAGGATGGATGTTGACCACAGAGAGATGCAGAGAAAGTAATTAGCGGTGGTTTTATAAAGTCAATGGCCATTACGATCATACATGAGGGTTGTTCCAGGAATTTCCTTCAGAGTCCTTCCTTCCTTTTCACTGGAATCTTTCTAGCCTTATTGTCTATCTTGCATCTTGACAAATAACAAAGACAAGAGAGTTTAACCACCATCCTCCTTTCCCAGTCTGTGAATTTTAAGATCACCAAGAGATGAAAATTTGATGACACTACTTACCATTTATCCAGAAGTTACACCAATAGATTAACTCAATTAAAATATTTGTTCAATATGTTTTTCCTGGTATCTTATTCACATTAGACTACTGAAACTCCCAATTCCAATATTGCTCTGGACATTTGAAGACCTAGTCATTAACTTGTAAATGAAGTAATGCTGTATTCCTGTTGGTTTCCATTTCTCTTAGCTTGGGGTCTTTGATAGTACTGTGCATTTGCTATTTTTGTGCAAAATTACTGATGGGAGTTTAACCCTTCTGAATTTGTATTGGTGTAATGGAATAGAAAATTGTCCTCGCTGGTCTGACCCTTTCCCTGGAACGATTATCTAGTTTGATTGTATAATTTGCATCAAGAAGGTAATATATTTCCTTAGTCTGTTCTTCTGACAGGCAGAGTCACCCTTGTAATTTACTAATGGGATAGGACCTATTATTAGAGGTTTCAGCACAAAATTTACATTTCTTTGCTACCAAAGCAGGGCTTTTATACTGATGCATGTATTTTCCCCATTATTTGAAAGGTTCTAATAATTACTTTAGTTGTGCAAAATTATTGTATTTTTTTAGAAATTTATCATCATTTTCTTAAGCTGTAATTTTCTTAGCCACTTCATATGACTTCACTGTTATTGTTATAGTAGACTTAAATAGCATTAGTCTTGGTTTATGCCTTTGATTAACAAAGTGTTTTAGGTAATAAACATTGCTTTCCTCTGAAATTTTGAACCACCTAGTGTCTATTTCAGGTCACTTTTATCTTCTGAAATTCACACAAACACTAAACTTCTATTATTTTATTCCATTTAGAAGTTGATCCATTTTATTTTTAATTAGCATGCGTACATAGTATAAAGGGATTTAATTATGATGGTTTCATTTATACATATAGTGTACTCTGAACGAATTTAACCCTTCTCCCATATTCCCATTCTTCCTTTCCATCCACTCCACCTTATGGAATAATATTTGGCGAGTTTAGTTAGGTGGTATTGCTGTATAATTATATCTATAAACATAATTGTATTCATGTATGTATATATAGATGTATATATGTATCAAGGTAATTATGCTCTGCAGAATTCTTGATTATTTCTCTTATACCTGCTGCACCTACCATCTTGTGATTTTGTTAAATGAAAACTCCTCAAAAAAGAGATCTTCCATGATTTGCTCTTTCTCCCCAATTCTACATTCAGTACTCCATCAAATTCTATCAGTTCCTTGTTGGAAATTCATCCATTATCCAACCAGTTGTCACTACCTAACTCAACCACCATTTGCTTCTCCTCCAGACATCTGGAAAGACCTTCTGTGCTCTGCTCTCATCTCCAACAGCCTGTTCTACACAAAAGAAGAAGGTTGTCCAAATGTGCTACTCTCCGAATATTTATTTAAGTAGGTTCCTTTTGTACTCAGAACCAAACTCAATGTTTTTATCATAGACTCTAAAATTCATTGTGTCTGGCCCACTACTTCCTCTGTAACTCCATTCATCAACTCCCTCACTACTTCCTCAAATCCTTTTCTGCTTCAGCCACATGCCTTTCGTTTTCTTCCAAGACACAGGAGTTTAACTGTCATGACAGTGGAAACTTGATTGTTTTAAACTGTTATATTCTCTGAACCAAGAATACTATCTAATCATTTTTATATTCCTTAGAAGAATAGAATGCATGATGAATCTCTCTCCATACTGTTTCACAATAATAGTACCCAGAGTTCTAGAGTCAATAACTAGATGTCAATACTTCATAGAAGCTATACAGATAAGCACTATTCCCTTAATTGTGTAGATAAGGATAATAAAACCCAGTCAGGTCATATGCCAATCCAAGCCTATAGAGCTGGAAAATGGCAAAGTAGATTTTAACCAGGACCTATGCCCTTTTCCCTGGTCTTCTGTGCTCACAGAACTACCACACTCAGTTTAGTCTCTAATCTAGGCTGATATGTGAACTGCTACCATCGTAAATCTAAATCTCCTATGTCTACTGTGAATCAGTGCTTCTCATATTTATTTTTTATTGGCATCCTTCTCATCCACATGTCAGTATGACTTTTACCATTATCTCCTTTCTCAAAACCAAAGCTGTTGAGATTTGTAAAGTACTACAACCTTAAGTACACATGCTTTCCAAGTGATTTCTACTCTGTGTGTGTGATGGTTTTATAAACAGAGTCATACACACTTTAAGTTATATTAGAATAAATTGCATTAACATTTTTTCTTCCCCATATTCTACTAAGAATATTCCTCACAAGAGTTAAATGATACATTAACCTAAAGTACAAGTATATAAAAGAACCTGAGGACAACAAACTAAATACTTCATTGTTGATATTAGAAATTCCTGACATTGGCCAGGAGTGTGGCCTATTGGTAGAGTGCTTGCCTCGCATGTACAAAGACCTGGATTTGATTCCATGGTACCACATACATAGCAAAAGCCAGAAGTGGCACTGTGGTTCAAGCAGCAGGGAGCTAGCCTTGAGCAAAAAGTGTCCAAGGACAGGGCCCAAGCCCAGAGTTCAAGCCCCAGAAAGAAATACCTGACATTAGGATAAGGACATAAGGAATTGAAATCCACTGGCTCAAATCAATGAGCATATAGATCAAGATTTTTCTTTCTAGTCTCTCTAGTCCACTTGTAAATGTACTTCACAAATGCTCACTAATAGGTATACAAACTAAAATAGATCTAACATAAATTTCTACAAGAACAAATGTGTTATTTAGGTGGTATTTTAAGGGCAACAGTGGTGTGTGTGTATGTGTGTGTGTGTGTGTGTGTGTGTGTGTGTGTGTGTTTATGGGTGTCAAGGGTTTTCACTGTTTCTCTCTGACCTCAGCTGAAGATAGATGAAGATTTATGTTCTTTGCCTACTACTTTCCTCAGATTGCTCTCTAAAATAAAGGCATACCTATCTTTCCACTACCTACAGATTGAATTGAGAATTGACCTCCAGGTCCTACATTTATTAGGCAAGTATGCTAACACTTGAGTCATATACCCTGGGCTATCTTGGAACAGCAATTTTACTGTCTCTGCCTCTAAAATAGCTGGGATTGAAGGTGTGAATCAATATACCTCGTTCTCAAACTTCAAATATTAAAGGCCAACATTTAGGACATAGTAATCAGTTCATGCTAAATACATTATAAGTGCTGTTTGTATATAAATATATTCAGTCTTCACAGCCATATGAACTGTCTCATTTTACAGCTGAGAAGACTGGAGCTCCAAGAAATTAAGCATCTTGAATAAGGTTGCACAGCTGGAAGCCAGGATTCAAACCAGCCAATCAGGTTCTGTAGTTTTAACCTCTACAAATGCCATTTCTGATTCTACTGTATAGAAAGTAGTTTCGTTTAGACTTTAGACTCTATTACAGAGCTATAGTGATCAAAACAGCTTGGTACTGGCACAAGAACAGACCCAAAGACCAACAGAATAGAACTGAGGACCAAGATATTAACCCACAGACGTATGGCCACCTAATATTTGATAAGGGAGCAAAAAAATAGAATGGAAGAAAGACAGCCTCTTCAACAAGTGGTGCTGGCAGAACTGGTTAGGCACCTGCAGAAATCTAAAGTTGGATCCTTCTTTGTCACCCTGCACTAGAATTAACTCCAAATGGATCAAAGACCTCGAGGTAAAAGACGACACACTGAAAACTTTACAAGAAGGAATAGGAGATACACTAGGTTTCTTTGGCACAGGTCAAAACTTTCTTAACAAGGACCCAGAAACACCACAAATCAGAGAAAGGCTGGATAAGTGGGACTGCATTAAACTGCAGAGCTTCAGTATGGCAAAGGACATAGCTAGCAAATTAACTAGAAAGCCTACAGAGTGGGAGAAGATCTTCACTAACCATACAACAGACAAAGGCCTCATATATAAAATATATCAACATCTCAAAACATTGAATCACTCCAAAACTAATCTCCAAAGAAATAACCATCCCATTAAAAGATGGGCCAAAGATTTAAAGAGAGCCTTCTCTGAAGAAGAAATAAGAATGGTCTATGGACACTTGAAGAAATACTTGACATCTCTGGCTTCAAAAGAAATGAAAATCAAAACAACTCTAAGATTCTACCTCACTCCAGTAGAATAGCCAGGATCAAGAAATCTAATAACAGATGCTGCAGGAGGTGTGGCCAGGAGGGATCACTACTACACTGTTGGTGGGAGTGCAAACTCATTCAACCACTATGGAAAGCAGTATGGCAGTTCCTCAAAAGACTAAACATAGAGCTCCCCTATGACCCAGCAATTCCACTACTTGGCATTTACCCAATTGTCCAGAAACAAGGACATACTAAATCCACTAGCACAGTGATGTTCATTGCAGCACTATTTACCATAGCAAAGATATGGAACCAACCCAGATGTCACTCAGTTGATGAGTGGATCAACAAGATGTGGTATTTGTACACAATGGAATTCTATGCTGCTGTCAGAAAGAATGAAATCGCCCCATTTGTAAGGAAATGGAAAGACTTAGAAAAAATCATATTAAGTGAAGTAAGCCAGACTCAAAGGAACATAGGCTCAATGGTTTCCCTTATTTGTCTTAATCAGTAGAAACCTCAGGTTCTCCTAGCAGAGATTTCCAATAGAGCAAAACCTAGATACATAAGGCTATATAGTATGATGTTAAATGAAAGGACCAGGATATAGAAACAAAAGCCTTATCATGAGTGATTGTTGTCTTTAATGTACTATGTACCATCTCTCATCTCTTCTGCTGTCCCTTGGTTATCTCATATTGTTACAGTATTTCACCTTGTTATCTGATATATTGTATATATGTGTATTTGGTTATCTGAAATCAGCTAGAGTAGGGAGGAAAACAAGATGAGGGGTGGGGATGGGGGAGAAAATGGGGATCAATACATGAGAAAGGGTATCAATGTATGTGAAGTAATGCACCATCTATCTGGTGAATGTAATGTAAGCCTTCTATTAATTACAATAAAAAATATATGGAAAAAGAAAGTAGTTTGGTTTGGAAGAAAATAAAATATAAGCACTGGAAGGCTGAATTTGAAATAAAACAAGGGGGCAGCTGGGAACATTATATGCCATCACATGACCAACCCCAAGGAAGGTGCAAGTGGTATTTTTCTAATCCTGCCAAACATCTCACCTAGAGGTGTGAAAAATTCATCTTCTGTATCTTTAGCAGTTTCAAACATCCTTAAGGTTTTTCTTCTAGTTGTGGTAGTCAAGTGCTAACTTCCTCTGTGATAGCAACAGAGCATCATCCAAAAAACACTGGATTTTTACTTACCTGCATGTTTCAAATACTTAACTGCCTTACTGATTATGTTGCAGATTACATTTAAGGTTTTAAAAAAATGTCTTGGCTATACAATGAGCTAAATATGAGAGGAAATAGTTCTGTTTAGTTCTAGAAGTTTGTTGGGTTCTTTTTTTAACTCCAGTTGAACAGAATGACAAACTCAGAGAATTATTCAATCAAAGTATATCTCTTCTTTAATATTGACTTCAAATTCTACAGAATCTATGCAATAGCCCCAGCACACCAATAAATGAGCTGCATTTGTTATAAACAAAGTCAGTAAGTTTAACAGTCTGGGACACAACTGCATAAGTGGGTGAGAGGTGGCAAGATTGTGTGGACACAGTGCTTAAAAGCAAAGATTAGGCTATTCAATCATCCGCTGCTGGTGAATCAGACATAAACTAATAGGTCAAGCTCCATGGTAATTTGTAGACTAGAATTCCACAAAGAATCACTTAAAATCCCCAAGCAGTGTTTAATCTCTTTGTGCCTGTTTAATGCTGAAACTCAGCACTGCTGTATGCTGCCTGTGTTGTCTATTAGTACTTCATGATTTTAAGAGACATTCAAAGACAAACTACAGCATCTTTGACTTTTTTGTTCCCTATAACCTTTCCAGTACTAACAGGTGATCAATAACTTGATCTACTATAAACTAGACCGCATACCAAGGATGTGCAGAATATAGCATTGCAGGGAGAAATTAGGTATACCATGTTGGACAAATATCTGGTAGTATTTGTAGAAACTGTGCACGTATACACACTATGACCTAGGAATTCTGCTATGCCATAAGTTCTGTGGATACGTATATGGGTGTGTGAATTACAAACCATGTACAAATATGTTCAAAACAATATTATATAAAATGACTAATGATGAAAATGATGTACTTAGCAAGATAGAATAAATGCTTGACATATACTCATATTATAGAACACTATGGAGCAATGAAAATAAACTAACCTTTCATATCATTATAGTAACTCTCACTAACCTAATGATAAAGTAAATGAGAGCAAATAAGTTTAATTTATATAAAGGTCAGAAGCCAGAAGCAAGAGGAATCAATAGCAATAGACTTCTCCCTTTAATAGAGTAACCTAGATGGAACTTCCAGAATATTAGTAATAAAAAAATATTTAAGAAAATAAAAAGTCTCAAAAATCAGAGGAAAGAATATTATAGTAAAAACATCCCTGAGAACTTCTTGAGATTCTGTAACTGCCTTGGGTTCATATAAAGTTGTGTGAATTGCTAAAATTTCATGAATCCCCTCATTTCTAAAGTAAGTGTACTAAGCCAACCTTTGACCCACTGAACATAGTAAATCCCATTATGGGTAAAAAGTGGGGAAGAAAACTGTGAATGTTGCCAATTAAATGCCATGTATAAAGTTTAAATTCAGAAGAAATCATGAGCAGCATTAATTAGCTGGTTGTTGATGGTACTGAAACACATTTTAATACAAATAAAGCTTGAAAATAGATCTCATGGTGGCATAAACAGAACAATGGTATCAGGAAACATAAAGCCAAATGGATTACCAGCCCAGCAAACATCAACCTAACTAGTTGTCCCTCTTCTGAAAAATGACATTACTTGTCTTTTTTATCCAGACAATGAGTAAAATCTTCAGGATATTGGATGTCATCTACGTCATTGTAATGAACTCTCAGTAGTTTATGCCTCATTACATAAGATAGTGCACTTTGTGTGTGGCGGGTATTATATAAATATGTGTTGATTATATCCTTTGGATGGAGCGAGGGGAGAAGAAAGTTTTGTTGAAGCACATACTTCTGAAACAGAACACATTTTTAAATTTCTTCTGTAGGTCAGAAAATAGCCCTTTTGTAATTTAACTCCCAATCAACAAAAATCTTGGTCCAACTTAAGAACCCCTCCTCCTCATGCCCTTGTTCTAACAACCTTTGCACAACTGTATCCAGAAGTAAAATAAGGGTCTTTGCTTCTCATTCCACCTCTCTGACCATTCTCCAGATGTCTATGAAATTCTCTTCCTAGAAATCCCCTCTTAAAAGATAATACCACATTCAACCCATCTACTGACACCCAAGTTATTTCTACTCACTGCTTGGAAATTTTAGCTCTTACTTACTGTAACCTGCCAAAAATATTCAGCTCCTATTAAATTTTCAGCTATTTCCAATCTTTCCAATACGACAGCTTCCTCCTCTAATAATCACATCTTGCATCTTATCCTATTTATTTCCAAGTAATGCTTATCTTGTTATTGCATGCATTTCTTCCAAAACCTAAACTCCACCCATCCCACCTCTCTGATCATATCCTCTATCTTCAAATTCCTTCCTTCCAGAACTTCAATTCACTCCAATAATGTTTACATCTCATAAATTCTTGCAGTGCAACGGCTCTGCTCATTTTTCACCCTTCTGATGTCTTCTCTGCTCTATATGCTCAGATTAAATTCCTCTGTCAAACATTAGAACTACTCCTTTAATTATTATATCCTGAAATCCATTTCTCTTTTACCACCATCATTTCTCACTTGGGTTTACTTAATCTCCTCACAGAGCTTCAGCCTTGGTCTCTATCTACATACAGCAGCCAGAGGATCCTTTGAAAATGTCAGTCAGATCAAGTCATTCTTCCATTGAATATCCCTGTCTACCTCTCTTCTGTTCACTCAGCCCAAACAGTGACCCTGAGCCCTTGCTGTTCCTCAATTCTACCAGTCTAACTCCCATATCAGAGCCTTAGTGTTGATTGTTTCTTCTGTATCATCTAGTGTCCTCTTATCCCAAATCTATCCCATAACAATCCTCCTTGGCCTTCTTTTTTTTTTTTTTTTTTTTGCCAGTCCTGGGCTTGAGCTCAGAGCCTGAGCACTGTCCTTGGACTTTCTCAAGGCTAGCACTCTACCACTTGAGCCTCAGCACCACTTCTGGCTTTTTGCTATGTATGTGGGGTACCAAGGAATCGAACCTGGGTCTTCATGCATGCTAGGCAAGCACTTTACCACTAGGCCAAACTCCCGGCCCCTCCTCCTTGGCCTTCTTCAAGTTTTGTTCCACTCTCAGCCATTGAATGATCTCTTAACCTAAAGCTCTAAACTTTCACATTTTATACTTAAAAATTAAGCTCATTGAACTCTTTGTACTCTGCTCTAGATTATAGTTTTAGCCACTTGTTACTGTTGCAAGTTTATTTCTCATTGCTAATTACCTCTCCATTAAAATTTGTATTCTCTGTGGAGCCATTATCTTAATCTATGTATTTATATATTTATTTATTTATTCCAAATATCCACAGTCATGTCTAGCACATAGATCTGTAATAAGTAGCTCAAAACAATTAGAGTGACACTTTTTGTGGGACTTGCTGGATATTGATAGAATCAGAAGCAGATTTGGGATGAGAACATTTGATTCCTATTTGATAAGGGAAATAGGCACAGGAGAAGTACTAGAAAATTCCTAACTGACCCATATGCAATAGTCTATATGATAATTTCTACAATTTCCCCATAGGGAAATAAATATCCTAATTGTAGTTCTACAAACACATCTACAAAAGCATACCCAATTTATCATTTTCTGACATACTATATATATTATAAACAAATAACATTGAATAAATTATCATACTATTAGAAAATAGCATATGTGATAAAAATATTAATTAATGTTTAGGGCTGGGAGTTTGGCCTAGTGGTAGAGTGCTTGCCTAGCATGCGCAAAGACCAGGTTCAATTCCTCGGTAGCACATACATAGAAAAAAGCTGGAAGTGTGCCGAGACTGCCGCGTTTATTTTCCACTCCCCCTTCTTCCCTCCTCCTCTCCCAGGGAACCTCCAGGTGTTACATTCATATGGTAATTCTCAGGTCATTTACATAGAATAGGGCCAGAAAGCAATAAGACAATATAGCCATCATCTGATGCAAGTCAAGGTACAGTTTGATTCCACTCTGGCTCCCAACATGTCCCCCGTTTTTTATTTTAAAAGAAACACAAGTGCAATTTTTACTCTTTTCTATACCCCTAATTTATCCTGTCACATTTTCCAAAAATGACTTTGGTCCCTTGGTCCAATGGGGATTTGATGGGCGGAGATTCAACTTCCGTGACTTCTTCAAGCTGACTCAGGGGCGCCGTCTCCACGCTTGACCAGGGACCTTAAGAAGCCCAGCCTGTTTTATCAAGGGGTTGCAAGGATTAGACACCAGGAACAACAATCTACTCCAAACTAGAAATCATACTTGACATTCAACAACTGCACAAACCATCCTTGGCCACAACAGCGCAGCCTACCTAGCACCCATTTGCAAAGGCTTTTTCTTGATTGTCTGGGGAACTAAATTTCTGCAACCTTAACAATGCTTCAGTTGTCAGATCTAAACAGATTAATAGAGACACAAGCCTCAGATCCACAAACTTTTCCTGAATTTGTGGCTGGTGTCAAAAATAAAAAATAAAAATTTTACTCAATTAGGACTTTAAACTACCCGCTATCACAGAAGATTGACAAGTCCCTGTTCGGGCGCCAGATGCCGGGGCCAACCGGCAGCAAACCAGGGTTCGCAGATTGGGGTTCCTGAAATAGGGGACAAGGACTAGGAAGAAAAAGAAGAGAGACAGACACACCGGGTCCGGGATGTCCGCAGTCCAGGCAAAGACTGCCGAGACTGCCGCGTTTATTTTCCACTCCCCCTTCTTCCCTCCTCCTCTCCCAGGGAACCTCCAGGTGTTACATTCATATGGTAATTCTCAGGTCATTTACATAGAATAGGGCCAGAAAGCAATAAGACAATATAGCCATCATCTGATGCAAGTCAAGGTACAGTTTGATTCCACTCTGGCTCCCAACAGAAGTGGTGTTGTGGTTCAAGTGGTAGAGCTCTAGCCTTGAGCAAAAAGTCCAAGGACAGTGCTCAGGCCCTGAGTTCAAGCCCCTCAACTGGCAAAAAACAAAAGAATTAGTAAATACCAGTAAACCTCTTTTAAAATTCATAAAAATTCATAAACATCAATAAAATAGTTTCTACTTCAAAAGTATTAATAAGCTATTGTTTCATGTTGAATGCCAATGCTTAAAAACAGGAATATTAAAGAAAGTGAAGAAAGGTGAAAACTTTTATGACAATTCTGAAAAGGAGTTCAGGGTCCTTTTCAAAATTCTTAGAAATAGCATCTTTGTTATGTCTATTTTCACTTCAAAGAATGGATTCCTTTATCCCTTTCACAAATGGATCGCCAGCACTGCTCTAATGCTTCTGGTCCATGGTTAGGTTCTTTTTGACTCATCGAAATGAAATAAAGAGAGCTAGACAAGGTGAAGGAGAGCAGGTGTTTCTAATATTACTAAGCAACAGCTGGAAGAGCGTAGAAGCAAGGAAGTGTTAAAAAGGAGGAAAATTACTTGAGCTGAAAATAGCTGCATTGTAAAGGAGAAGCAGGCGTCGAATGTCTGTTCAGATATGAGTAGAAAGGAAGGCACAAACGGCGTCTCTGAGTGTAGTGAGAAATATGATAGGGTGCAAATTGCCTTTAAGATAAGTGGGCTCAGCAAGGTAACTTCGTGATAAGTAAACAGGCGGACACGTGTGTGAATACATACGTCATGGATGGGCATGAATTTTACTCTGGGAGAGAATGTGTTCAGGAAAAACTGTTAGTATTTTTATGTGTTTGCTTTTTCTGTAAAGGTTAGTCATAACAACTACCTTTGAAGGGTTGTCAAAAAATTAAAAACAACTCTCATAGGACAGAGCAGGCCTCTTTCTGGGTGTGATACCCAAAGCAGGAAGATCAGTGCCAGGTAGAGATCTCTGTGCTTCCTTGATTCCTGCCATGAGGCTCACAATAGCCAAGCTATAAGAACAATCTCAGTATCCAGTGATGAATGACAGAACATAGACATGGTGTCAAAAGGATTATACCTACACCTACACGCACACACACACACACACACACACACACACATACACACACACACACAGACCCCTTCATATCTTATATTTAGCATTATAGAATGACCCTTTGCCATTTAAGAAAACAAGAATGAATCTGGAAGATATTATACTAAGTGCTATAAAGCAAATATACAAAACATACTATTTAAACCCACTTATTTATGAAATTTTCTTTAAGCCGAATACATAGAAATGGAGAGTAGAATGATTATTACCAGAGGGCAGGGATAAAAGGGCAGGGAGACAACATGGAGTTCAACGGTTACAAAATCACACTTTCAGGGGATAAAAGCTAAAGACTGAAAATACATAGTATGAAAATTACAGATAATAATGTATTGATTGCTAGAAATTTGTTGAGAGAGTAAGAGTATGTGGCTCTCACCACACAAAACCCATAACTATGTAGGTGATAGAAATGTTAATTTGCTTGACTGTAGTAAGCTTTATATACAGACTAAAACATCATGTACATTATGCTATATACTTTATATGTGCATGAAATAAATGAGTGAAATAAATGGTTGGATGGAATAAATGAATGGAAAATTTTTCTACATATATTCACATTGTCTTCAATTTAGCTTTATTGTTTCCTTCTTTGTGTGTGTGTGTGTGTGTGTGTGTGTGTTTAATTACATCTCACTTTCTTGCTTCAACATGAAATCTTAACAGGAAAGTACTTTAAGGAACCATATACCATCCAAAGTATAAGCAAACTATTTTTAAAAGCCTACTTGTTTTGAAAACAGAAAACTGAGACTCAAAATGGATGACGCCTTTTGTGAGGTTCTGTGTACACCACAGCACAAGGTCCCTTTCTGTGCTGCCGGCTTCTTCTCCATTAAGCCACACAAATCAATCAGGCAGGTGTCCCTCCCTGGACTTCAAGAATAAGCAAAGTGAGGTGTGGACAGCTCATCTACCCTGTGCTGTAGAAATAATACCACTCAAGCATAACATTCTTGCAGATACACATACCCACCAATGGGAAAAAATCACACTTCAGAATGCAATAACTGAAAAATGAATATATCTTCAATAATCTATCCTCCAATTATTTATTTAATTAAAAATTTTATCTGAATTTTGTGCCCTGTTTTTTCAAATAATTTTTATTGTGATTAATAGAAGGGTTACATTATATTCACCAGATAGAAGGGGCATAACTTCACAAACATTGATACCCTTTCTCATGACATGGTCCCATTTCCCTCCCACCCTCTCCCCAGCTTATCTTGATTTCCCCCCTTCCCTATTCAATTTAAAATAACCAATTAAGCACACATAAAATATATCAGATAACAAGGTGAAATATTGTAACAATATGAGATAACCAAGGGATGGCAAAAGAGATAAGAGAGAACATAGAACATTAAGGACAACAGTCACTCATTATATGGCTTTTGTTTCCTTATCCTGTAGGTCCTTACATTTAGTGTCGTACTATTTGGCCTAATGTCTCTAGATTTTGTTCTATTGTAAATCTCTGCTAGGAGAGCCCAAGGTTTCTACTGATTATGACACATGAGGGAGACTATTGAGCCTATGTTCCTTTCAGTCTGGCTTACTTCACTTAATATGACTTTCTAAGTCTTTCCATTTCCTTACAAATGGGGTGATGTCATTCTTTCTGACAGCAGCACAGAATTCCATTGTGTACAAATACCACATCCTGTTGATCCACTCATCAACTGAGGAACATCTGGGTTGTTTCCATATCTTTGCTATGGTAAATAGTGCTGCAATGAACATTACTGTGCTAGTGGATTTAGTATGTCCTTGTTTCTGGACAGTTGGGTAAATGCCAAGTAGTGGAATTGCTGGGTCATAGGGGAGCTCTATGTTTAGTCTTTTCAGGAACTGCCATACTGCTTTTCATAGTGGTTGAATGAGTTTGCACTCCCACCAACAGTGTAGTAGTGATCCCTCCTGGCCACATCCCCTCCAGCATCTGTTGTTATTAGTTTTCTTGATCCTGGCCATTCTAACTGGAGTGAGGTGGAATCTTAAAGTTGTTTTGATTTGCATTTCTTTTATGACCAGAGATGTCGAGCATTTCTTTATGTATCTATAGGCCATTTTTGTTTCTTCTTCAGAGAAGACTATCTTTAAATCTTTGGCCCATCTTTTAATGGGATGGTTGTTTCTTTGGAGATTAGTTTTGAAGTGATTCAATGTTTTGAGATGTTGATATATTTTATATATGAGGCCTTTGTCTGTTGTATGGTTAGTGAAGATCTTCTCCCACTCTGTAGGCTTTCTAGTTAATTTGCTAGCTTGTCCTTTGCCACACAGAAGCTCTGCAGTTTAATGCAGTCCCACTTATCCAGCCTTTCTCTGATTTGTTGTGTTTCTTGGTCCTTATTGAGAAAGTTTCAACCTGTGCCAAGGAGGCCGTGTGTCTCTTATTCCTTCTTGTAAAGTTTTCAGTGTGTCAGCTTTTACCTCGAGGTCTTTGATCCATTTGGAGTTAATTCTAGTGCAGGGTGACAAAGAAGGATCCAACTTTAGTTGGTGCTTAACCAGTTCTGCCAGCACCATTTGTTGAAGAAGCTGTCTTTCTTCTATTCTATTTTTTTTGGCTCCATTGTCAAAGATTAGGCAGCCATAAGTTTTTATTATTAAAGAATTTAACATTTATTTTTACATCATATTTCAAATGTCATGTTTAACAAACAAGTATTCAAGAAGGGAATCTCTATATATAATCACAGGCACTTAGGTTTTAGAACATAATTAAAATTAAGCTGTGGGTTTGTATGTCACAGTTACATATTAATCTATGTAATGAAACAGTATGTCTACAGAGTATATAGCCTCTCGTTCTTAGCTGTGTGCTAGCTCAACCTAGCTACTTAGGGGGCTGAGGCTGCTGGATGAAAGTTCTAAGCCATCCCAGGAAGAAAAATCTGTGACACACCTAGCAAAAAGAAAAGCTGCACAAAACAGGAGATGTGGCTCAAGTGGTGGATTACCAACCGTGAGTGAAAAAGGAGTGCACAAACATAAGAGATCTTGTATCAGCGCGCACACAAGCTCACACACATACACACACACACACACACACACACACACACATTAGTTTTACTATTTTTCTGCCAGGTTGCACTAAAATAAATTTGTTTTCCCTCTTTTTAAACACAATAAACACACAAAGCAAGGATTTATTGTATTTTTGTCTTCGCAGTTTATTAAAATTACTTTCTATATCTCTTGGGTTATTTGGGAACAATAGAAGCCTAGTGCAATAGTAAGAGTTATTGACTAGATAAATTCCCTTTGACTGAGAGGATGTTTTTGCTTTGTAAACCATGTATGTGGGATGTGAATGTTTGCCATTTGTTGTTGTTGGCTCTTAAATCTTCCTAAATCCATCAGCTCTTTTTGTTAGCTAACAGTGCTGTAAAGTATGCCCTCTGCTGGTAAGAAAAGAAAAATTGTCATTCCTTTTTTCTTTGCAATTATTTTATTTCATTTCCTTTCATTTCATTTTGAGCTAGTACTAGGGTTTGAACTTACGGCCAAGTCACTGTCCCTTAGTGTTTTCTCTCAATGATATGACTCTACCACTTAAGTCACAGTTCCACTTCCAGCCTTTTCTTGGTTAATTGGAGATAACAGTCTCATGGACTTTCTTGACTGACTTCAAACTGGAATCCTCAGATCTCAACCACCTAAGTAGCTAAGATTATAGAGTAGAGCCAATCTCTTTTTATTAAGGACACAGACTAGGATTCAAACACTATTTGCTTTCCCACTGAACCTTGTGGGTCCTCAAAGGCATTATCTTCTGCAGAATCCCTTTAAGGAAGATATACTAGAGTTGTTTTAAAAAAAAAATGATGAGCACATTCTAAGCATAATTTACTTGAAAAAATTCCAATTGTAGTTCAGAAGCCTAACCCATGCTATAAATGACCTTCACAGCCAGGGGTTTGGCCTAGTGGTAGAGTGCCTGTCTAGCATGCATGAAGACTGGGGTTTAATTTCTCAGTACAATATACATTGAAAAAACCAGAAGTGGTGCTGTTGCTCAAGTGGCAAGGTTCTAGCCTTGAGAAAACCCAAGGACAGGCCCTGAGTTCAAGTTCAGGACTTGCAAAAAATGACCTTCAAGTGTTCTTGTAAGCAGGTTACCAATTCCAATGTGAAATGCACTGCATTTTTGCTTTTACATTAAAGTTATATTTGTCATACATTCAGATAGGGAAAATTTTAATGGTATTTTAGTTGTACTTTATTCTTGAGATACCAGACTCGTGTAATCCCTCTGTACATCTCCTTTACAATAAAGTCTAAAATTATATAAAAAGAAGAAGCAAGCTGTGTGAATCAGAAACTTAATTCATTTGGTTCACTGCTCTGTTCGAAATGGGAGAGTGGCCTGATTTATAATAAGCCACCAATTAGTATTTATTGTATGACTCAGTCAATGAACATAACAGAAACATTCAAGAGATAATGTCTGCTGAGAATGGAAGAATGGTCTGATGATTTCAAAAACCTCATGCTATGATTTCATAAAGATTATTGTGGGAAAAAAAGTCTTTTTCTGATTGCTCTGAGTATACAAGTATATTTCCAAAAAGCTTCATATGAACTTACAAGAAAAAAATAATGTAAGTAAGAGAAAGCATTTGGAGGACATGGTACAAAAAATCCATTTTTTGTTTTTATTTTTGTTTGGTTGACTGTGGGGCTTGAACTTAGGGCTTCACACTAGCTAGGCAATTGTTCTTCCACTTGAGTTAGGCCCCCAGAGTGCTTTTGCTTTAGTTTTTTGTGGTTGTTGTTTTTATTTTTGTTTTTTAACAAGTCTTATATTTTTGAGACATTTTAGCTATGTTTATAGTTACCAAGGAATTAACAAAACAATACAATTCTTAATATATATTTTTATTGTAATTAATAGGATTGCATTATATTCTCCAGATAGAAGGTGCATTACTTCACATACATTGATACCCTTTTCTCATGTCTTAGTCCCCATTTCCCTCCCCCCACGCCCACCCCTCATCTTGTTTTCCCCCCTTCCCTATCCGACTGCAAATAACCAAATACGCATATATAAAATATATCAGATAACCAGGTGAAATGCTGTAACAATCTGAGATAACAAAGGGAAAGCTAAAGAGATGTGAGATAACATAGTACATTAAGGACAACAATCACTCATTATATGGCTTTTCTTTCTATATCCTGGAGGTTCTTTCATTTAGCGTCTTTCTACATGGCCTTATGTATCTAGGTTTTGTTCTAAACAATACAAATTTTTAAGTTGGCCAGATAGTTCTAGCTGGCTTTCTAGCATTGCTATCCATCTAGGTTTATCAGGATTATATGGAAGATAAATTATTAGAATTATCTGATATATTGAAAATTGCCTTATCTATCAATTTTAATGTCAATGTTTTAGCCCTCATATTGCATAGGAAAATAGAACTTCCCTTGGAAAGAAAGTTGTAGGGTTGAAGAGGAGAGAACAACCAAATATCAGAAATGAATAAAACAAAAAACATCATTGTCATTATACTTGAGCTTTCTCCAACGATCAACTATTCTAAGTGGTATTTTTTTATTATTTGATCATGTTTTTTTATCTCAACTGAAGTATTCATGATACAAGGGACAATCCATTAAGACAACTTTGAAAATCTCAGAAAGATCATGGGGCCATTAAATCAGGTCATGTATAGAATACTCCCATTAGATACATAATATTTGCAAAATGAATTGTCTAAATGCATGATTTACAAGTCCAGTAAATGAATTCTGGAGCCAGACTAAGATCAAACAATGTTGTGAGCCCTATTAGTCAAGAAATATGTTCCATTTTGCCTATTTATAGATGTATCGAAGAGCAAAGACAAGATCCTTATTGTACTTATTAGTTTTATTTTATCAAAAATAATTTTATCAATACATTTCTACTTAAAAAAACTAATATTTACTTAATACATAGCTTTGCTTTCTGTGTTATTGTTATTGTAAAGGTGATGCACACAGACAGGCTAGTTACATAAGTCAGGTAAAGAATACATTTCTTTCTGGACAATGTCTCTTCCCTCTTTCTCTCTCCCTGTCCTTACCCACATGTTGTATAATTTATTTTCACCATATTATCTAGTAAGTACCACTGCTGCATTTTTAATAAGCACTTCTTGAAAGCCTACCAGAAAAATCAAAGATTATACATAGTCCCAACTGCTTTATAGCTTATAGAAAATATAATAGAAAGAACTTCCAATTTGAGAAATAATATATCCCAGAAAAGCTCTCCAAAATAAAATAAGAGTGATAGAGACATTCATTTAGCTTTTCAAGATATTAAAAAATATGATCATGTGAAAGTCTTATGGGATTTAGAATGACTACACCATCAGAATAATACATTTCTTCCATTTGTTTATGAGCCCGAGAACGTTAAAAAAATCAATATTTTGGAAACAAATGAAATGGAAAGTTGGAGACAAAGCAGATCTCAGACCTAAACTCTGGCCTGATGGTTCCTCTTCTCACTATTCTATTTTCTCTAGCCATATACAATAAACTAATCTTTCTCTTTCCATTTTCAAAAAAAATGATAGGATTGCTTTGGTGACAACTCAATGTCCTATGAAATTGCCCCCCAAATATCTTCTCCACTGCCCTTTAGTCAAGTGATCAATTTATGTCATCTTATTTTAACATATTTTAATGCACCTGAGAAACACTCAATTTTCCATTTGTTTGGCTAGTTATCTAGTATTCATTTTTAGCACTCAAATATCAATATTAAAACAATCATTTGAAACCACAGTGTGTGTTCATTGTCAGTGACCTTCTGGACTTGGGTTAATGTAAGACTGAAATTAAAGCTCTGGCATCTCTAGTAAGCTATTCTCTGAATTTGTGTGTCTCATCTATGAAACAGTACAAGGGCTTATCTGAGTCCGCTTATCTGAGTTCGCAACGTATGAGCATAAGTAAATCTTCATCACTTCAAAGGATTCTATAAAGACATTCACCTTAAGGAAAATGGCAGTTGTTTATGTATTCTTTTCAACTCCTACATCATCTCACAGTACAAGTTCACCATGACAGCTAGACTGTGTAGAGCTCTAGAATTTCTGAGGCCTATTAACCACATTGCATAGATATTAACAAAGAGGATTTAGAGGTGGCAATAAGAAGACTCCAACCCAATATACACCTGTATTGAGAGTCATCAAAAGATGGTAAGAATCTGACTGTCACATTATTAATTATCTGATAAGTCTGTTGTTCTTCTAAGGCAAACATAGAAAAATACTCTGTATGCAATAAAAATCCTTATTCTTATCACTTTTATTTTCCCTTGGGTGATTATAGCATAGAGAAGACAGTTGAAGACCTGTATATCATCTTTCTTATATTTTAGCATTAAAAAATAGACTTCTATGTTATAATAAAGGGTTGTTGGGGGTTTTTTAACCTCTGCAGGGGCTTTGTAAAACACAAAGGTGCTTATGGTTAGAAAAAGACATTCCTCCTTTTTTTGTTTTGTTTTGTTAAGTACCTTCAAGTATCCGTTGCTCACATTTTTATTGCATTTTCTTACAGCAAAAAAACAAGTCTCTACACAAGTGTAATTATCCAAAATATTCCCTCTGATAGTTCTCTGTCTCAGTCTACTAATATAAATATCTGGAAGTTTAATGGGGAATAATCCCATCTAAAACAAAGTATATAAAAGTTTATCCTTACCAATAACAAATAGAGCTAGTACTCCATACTAAAATGCTGTTAAGTATTTCACAATAAAGTGCACTCTGAAAGGGCAAAGTAAAATCCTCTTTTCCAGATTATTACAAGGTGAAAAGAGAATCACTTAAACCTAAATACTAGAGGGAAACATAATTTGGAGAAAATAGCATAAATGCTCTCATGCTGCGGACAAACATCACCCTGAAATTTGCTCAGTTAACAAAAGAGTTCAGAGCCTCAAAGCACACTTACACACCCTTCCTTATTAAAGTGCCGAAAAGTAATTCCTTCCCCAAGAGGCATTCATGGTCCCATATTTAAAATCACAAAAGTTTACAGGGGAACATTTGCATTATCTACAGAGCTATCTGGAAAACTTACCCTCTTATTGAGTATATGTAGTTTATGGTTAAAAATAAAAACAGTAAATTCAGCAGGATACTTTGCTTAAGAAGGTTTAGATTACCAGATAATAAATGAGGTTGGATTTTGCTACATGGAAGTCAGTGAGACAAATTCAAGCTTTGTCTCTTATAAATCTGGGGTATTTACCAGAAGGGCAGCACAATAGAAATCAATGCCTGCCACTAACCGCCCACAAATCCCTAATCATAGTGTGGAAGAGGTTGGAATTAATGCAAGAACAAGCCGAACACAATTTTCCCGGTTAACATATTTTTGAAACTAAATGTGTTAATAAACACACAACAGGAAAAAAAAAGAAAAAGGAGACTTCCTGCTGCTAATGGATGCCATTTGAGAGCTAAGTGAATAGTAGGTCTAAAATCCCAACATCTAATTCTTTGGGCAAACACTACACCCAGAAATTGAACAGCACACATGTCATCATCCCGCAGCATGGTGGCTCTATTAGACTTAGTCTATTATAAAAAAGAACACACTCTATTACTAGTCCTATACCACGGTGTGAATAATGAACTGTATTGTGTGCTGCAGGATCTCTTAATGAACCGCAATAATATGAAATCGCTTTTCCGTTGAACGTGTTGGAATCAGGTGGTTCCGCTTAATAACCCATCCTATACACTCAGCTATGCGGTCTTTAAAGCACGACCATTTACAGGTAAAAACAATGGAAGAGTCCACATGTAAAAGACCACATTCAAATATAACAACAGTCAAAATTAAAAATACCTTTACAATTTTCAATACTAGATATAATTGTCATAGGTTGTATTTATACACCCAACCTAATTAGTCTCATAGAGTCAGAGTACACATATGTTAGTGGTTTTGAACCAACTATTCTTGAATAATGCAAGAGATATAACAGATTCCACATAAATAATATCGAATTGTTGACAGATATCTTAATAGACTAGTGTAGACCCGATTTACAAATTATTTAAAGTGTATATTCTTCCACTGTGTTCCATAAATACATATTAAGACAATAGACTCCACTGGCATCCTAGTCTTTAATACTATACGTTAGGGAATTACCAGACTTCATCCTCAAGAACACTGTACATGTTTAATATTGGTGAACAAATTTCACAACAAGATACCAATCTTCAAACCAAGCAAACAATATATTTAACAACATTGCTGAGTAACTTTGTGTTGCAAGGTGGACAATATGCAAATTTCCATCGTAATTGCCATAAATAAATATATCAAAAACCAGACACAAAGAATAATCTACAAGCATTTACTAAACATAACTATTGCCCGTGAAACACTGAGCTGACACTTCCACTGGTGGTCTGGAGAACAAATCAGGCTTGAAAAACAGCTTGTCAGTGCATGAAGGCACAGCTCCACAAGTATATCCAATTGTCAAGGGAAAGGACAACAAGATACCTGCAAAAAGTCCAGGTGTTGCTTTTTTTTAAATGATATTCTCATTTGAACTCAGAGCCTTGTAAGTGCCAGGCAGACACTCTATCACTTAAATTCAGGGTTGAGATGAGGGGTCTTGCAAATTTTTGCCTGGTTTCTCTTAAACCATGATCTCAATCTCTCAAGTATCCTATGATCACAGATGTGAGCCATCAGCTTACCTATTTCATTTTTTAATAAATCTATTAACAAAAACTCTATGATCTTTAAAAAGAAAACTACCTGAGTACCTCAAATCTTTCAAACAAACTCAGTTTTGTCTTGCTTTTTCCCAAGCTTTTTTCTTGCTTATAGGAGAGCATAAGTCTTCACAAATATAACATGCGATCACATCTTCATTTCCTTGAAATTAAAATTCTCTGCCCCACCACTGATCTTTCTGCAACAATCCATCTTTTTCTCTCTTAATGGTACTATTATTAGATTTTCTGGCTGGGAATCTCCATTAGGATTCTCTCTGAGTTTAAGGATTGTCTATTTTGGATACTGTTACACAGCAATGGACATCAGATATACCAAGTACTCAAAACCCCAATGGATTGGATCACTTAGGGAATAAGAAAATCATCTGGAAGTATCAGAATCCTTGGGTTTTAAACACTGTAGATTACCTTTACAAGACAAAGCCATGGGAAAAAGAAGAAGAGCTACTAGCTGGGGAGCGTCAGGGAAGGGGTTCTTCCTGATCAGGATGCATTCAATAGTTTGAAAGTTAAAATCATTTGTTTTCATTTAGAAAAGAGTAAGAGCCCTTGTTGTAGCTGGTACCCCTCCCCCGACACACACACAAACATAGAAAAAACTCAAATTACTTTAAAATATTTAGGTAGCATTTCAGCTGATAATAATCAGCACCATTTGCTTATTCCATAGTGATTTTCTACAATGTACAAACAATGCACCAGACACTGGCAATATACAGATGAGCTGAATACATAGAGTTCTTACCCTATGGTGCACTAATAAAATTTAAGAGGTGACTATATAGAGGAGCAAAGTAGAATATTTATTGCAAGAGAACTACACTGTTTGCCTCCTTGCATAGACCTGGCAATGAAACATCAATCCCACTTGTCAGATAATAACTACAACAAGGAGTAACAGAAGATAGCAAGCCTCAATTTAAGCCAATATATTATGAGGTATAAAGCTGAGGCACAAATTGTCTGATTATAAATACACCAAGAGAATGATGACTAGTTGGTGCTGGAGGAAAAGGGAATGGGGAGTTATAGTTTGCTGGGTATGTAATTTTATTTAGAGAAGATTCAAAGTTCTGAATAAGGATGGTGGTGATGCTTGTACAACTATGTGAATGTAGTTGATAATAACCAACTGTTACTCAAAATCATAGAAAGATAGGTGGCAGACAGGCAGACAGATCTTACCATAATAAGAGAATAATCTACCAAAACATCACAGAGAAGTCCTCAGTTGAAACAGTGTAATAGTGATCCACCACGCACACACACAGAATGCCTGCTGCTCCTGTATGCTAGGCACAAGCACAGACTCTTGTTTGTGAAGCTGTCTGAGTTCACATGCAGAAATGTGGAGAAGCCTCAGCAGCAGCAGCAACTTCAAGTGAAGGAAGACAAGTGCATTTGATAAATGACATATCATTATGTGACTAGCAAGAAGCCTCAAGGACACTGACAGCTCATATTTTTACTTAAATTCCCTTTCAAGCAAACTGTTTTTTATAATAATCTTCTCCCTTCCAACACACACACACACACATACACACACACACGTTATCCCTCAAGTTAAAAAGCTTGATTCTGAATAACCTCAGGAAACTATCCACAGATTACTTCAAGATGAAATTGGGAAATACTTGCCAAACTAACTGAAAGCATTAACTACCTGAACACTGTGCTCTGAATCCTTTCTTCACATAGAAACCAGGGAAGCACCACTGAGAATCATCATGCAGGTGGCATATTAGGGGGAAGAGAAGAAGGGGAAGGAATTATTTTTCTAATATAAAATGTCAAGTACACTGTAACAACATTCCTCTACCTCCTCAGAATCAACCACTTCCCAATCATTCATATAGAGCACAAACCCAGAAACTCAGAGCCAGGCTTGTCAAGTTGTCAACAACATTTATTTTGACACATGCAGGGAACTAGTAAATAATACAGAAAATATAAACTCTCATCTTTTGCCCTTAAGAAGTTCATAATAGGAAGCATAGTGACATGTACTCTATATTTTAGCCAACGAAAGTAGAATAAATGATTCAAAGAGCTTGGGTTGTGGAATGAGACAGATCAGTAACCTAATCCCACCTCTAAAACATTTCAGCTGCATGACCTTAATAAAAATAACAGAATTATTAAAGGCTTACCATGTACCCGAAAGCTTGCTCCATGACCCAATCCTGTTAATCCCTATACATTCTCTAAAGAAAATACCCCACACACATTAATTTGAGCTATTAAATTTTTCCAAGCCTCTATTTTATTTGGAGGATAGAGAATTATTAATATCATCCTCATAGCATTGTTTTGAAAGTAAAATGAGTTTGTGTGTAAAAAAATAGCAAAAAAATGGATGCTGAAATAATGTATTTTATTACAAATGGCAAACATTTGATAAAAGTATGCCAAAAAAGGATTTTGTACAAGGCTGGGAGTTTGGCCTAGTGGTAGGTAGAGTGCTTGCCTAGCAACCACAAAGACCTGGGTTAAATTCTTCAGTACCACATACATAGAAAAGGCTGAAAGTGGTACTGTGGTTTAAGTGGTAGAGCTCTAGCCTTGAGAAATCCCAAAGACAGTGCTCAGGCCCTGAGTTCAAGCTCCCTACTGGCAACAAAATAAAGGATTTTACAGATCACTATTATCAGAATATTTTATAAATGCAATTTGTACAACCAATGCTTGCGAATTTATTGTACAGAAAACACTGTGCCAAGTAATGGCTACATATCCAAAAGATTATGATGCCATTTCCATCATTAAAGGAGCTGGTTACCCAAAGAATTTATAAAAGAATATAGGTTATCTTAACATTAAGGAAGCTAATAAGCTCATGTAGGTATATATTGTAAAATTCCCCTATTGTAAAGTATATTCAGCTATATTCTCCACTACTGGATTTTCTAATAACTGTGAAATGACCTTATCTGCTGAAAAATATGTTTTTCAATAAAGTAAATACCAGATAACCTCACCAGCACACCACTGCTCTTGTTTTTTGCATTAATATGGCAGGCACTTCATAAACACCTGCACCACCTGAACGCATGCTGATTTCCAATCATCAGGATATAATTCACTACGTAAAAGAAGGCGAGCAAATAGCATTCAGACAGTCTGTGTGTAATCTAAACAACCACTGAAATTCACTTCTATCTGTTATAATTATAAGAATGAATGAAAATAAATAATCAAGAATGGGAAAGCTTCTTACTCATCGCACATAGCAATACGCTTTCAATTCCAAGCGAGATTTCCCAAGGTATTTGTGGTTTAAAAAAAATATCTACCCAGAACATTGATTTCAACTGAAAAATCTTATGGTTTGGGAAAATTCAGGAAATTTCCCCATGGAAATAGAGAGAAATATGGTATTTCTGAATACTCTCTGTGGCAAAGGAACATGACACTGTAATTAATGTGCTTTATAAAATATCTCGCCTCTCTACCAGGTAAATTCTATCTTCAAAATACACTTTTGAAAGCTGTCAATTTGCTGAACTATTATAATCAGTAGTTGAAATTTCATTACATTTCAACTTGAAATATCCAGTCAGATCACTGTCGTTCATTTTGCTAGGAAAGAATGGTACTATATGAACACAGACAAATGAGATGGTTATTTATGTACACAAAACCAAGCAAAGGCTTAAAGATAGTAATTTCATTTTTTTCATTATTATCTTTAAGTAGTTGTACAAAGGAGTTGCATTTTACAGAGCAGTTTATAAATACTATGTATTTTAATCAATGTCAACCCTTCCAATGTTCTCACACATCTCTCCTACCCACCTCTTCCTTGACTCCTCTTCATTATTTAGGATTTACATTGAATTCTTGACTGCATTCTCCCCATCTTCTCCTCTTTACACATCTACCCCTTTCCTTTAGACCCCACCCTATCTCCCTCAAGCACCCACTTCCTGGTGTTTTATTTTGCTGAACTCTGGTTTTGTCTTTGTAAGGGAATTACCCTGTTTGAGATTTCCCTTGAATCTACCATAGTTCAGTTAATCCACCTGTAAAACAATAACTTTCAATGTATCTCAAGACTGCAATTCAGCTAACCTTCAAGTTAGGTCCTAAGATTCAGCATTCACATACTTCATAATGCTTTAACTTCCTGTTTTCATTTTAGTTTCATTCTCTATACATCTTTATTCTTTTAATTTTATTCTTTCCAATATTTAATACTCAGACTACCTCATTATAAATATTGAAAGGTAGTCCCATCATTATAGAACCAACTGATGCCAAACTATCTAAATTAGATATTGAGACTTTGAAACAAAAACATTTTAGCTTATTAAACTGTCACCAACTACCAATGACAAGTTCTATGATGGCACCAGGCATACAGAAATAACTTTCAAATACAAAGGAGAGTGTAACAACACAGATTAAAATAAAATGCAGTATGATACCTTTCCATTGCCTCAGGACCCACTCAGGAAGCCTATTCTGAACATATCAGTCTTCTGAATACCCTGAGGAGGAGACAGGCAGTTCCAACCATCCTCATAAAGCAGTCAAGCAGCCCATTCTGAAAAGCTTGGCTCATCAAGGCCTTATGAAACAGCCAAGTATCCCTCTTCTCCCCTCAACTCTGGAAACCAGCTAAACTGATTGCCCAGAGATGTTCATTCCTAGAAAGCAGACAGGCCTCTCCATGCCCCCAACTTCAGCGTTGGGAAGCAGCTGTAGAGTCCATCGAGCATAAACGCCTCCATGCACCCATCAGACATGGAGCAGGCACTCTTTCTGGGCTCATTGAGGTGGTTTAGGCCCCAGATGGCCTCAGACACTAAGAGGCTCCTCACTTCCATCAGTGGACACACTGCATTACAAATACCCAGACAAGCCTACACACTGAATCACATAGTCCATGCAAACTGGCAGGTACCCCATGTTTGCAGCCAACAACATTAGACTCCAATCCACCAATAAACCCTCTCTATCTAAGGCCAAGTAATGCACAAAGCTTTGCAGAAGCAGGCACTACTGATACATTACTTCTAAAATATACACTACTCTGCTACATGTACCTGAAACCAAAGCCCACACATTCTACTTCAACTTAGCTAAGGAAGGATACCACTCTTGGAGAAAATCTTTTATTGCCAAAACCTCTCTATAAAATTAGTAGAGATAATGCAGAGATAACACACATAGCACACACTTAAGGCCTTATGATTGCAAAGGATTGTGAGTAAGAAAAGACTCCAAAAACCAAATTAAACTTCAGAGTCCAAGTAAATGAAGTGCTTAATGACATCACACTAAAAACTTCAAGCTCATTTTGAAGGCAGGGGCGAACTTTCATAGGGTTTTAAGAGGAAGAGGAACAAATAAATTTTCTTATCTGGCAACCATTATTAGTTCTTTCTCAGTAACACAATAATAATAATAGCTAGTACTTACTGAGCAAAGTACTTTAACAGCATAAATTCACCAGTCCATGGACTCATATGACCTGTGCATGTCATTCTCGTTGAACTGGACTCTCAAAAATACTGTGACTAGATTGGGAGAAGATCTTAATTAGCTGTACAACAGGAAAGAGTCTCATAACTAAAATACACTTCGAATTCAGAATATTAAGCCACCAAAACACAAATCCTCAAAGGAACAACAACCCAATCAATAAGTGGGCTAAATAATTAAAAAGTGATGTCTCCCAAGAGAAAAAAAAAGAATAACTAATAGACACATGAAAAAATATTCAACATCTCTGGCCAAACAAGAAATAAAAAACAACAACATTGAAGCCAGGCATGGTGGCTCACACCTGTAATCCTAGCTCCTCAGGAGGCTGAGATGTGAGAATTGCAGTTCAAAGCCAGCCCAGCCCAAGCACTGAAATGCCCATGAGACTCTTACATCTAATTAATCATCAGAAATCATAGTAATGGACAATAGGTGTACCAATCTGACAGCAATACTCACTAGACACTATTTGGAAATGAACTTTACAACCTGGGATAGGTGAGGAAGTAGGGTGGGAGAGGAAGCAGTATAAAATGATGGAGGGGGGTAACACTGTTGAAAAAGAAATGCCATCATCACCCTAGTATGTAACTGTAACCCTTGGTACATCACCTTTACCATAAAACCTAAAATAAAGTACTGTGACTGCATTTAATTCTTTTCTTCATGGAAACATTTCTTGTATTCAAATCACATGTTTTTTTTTTCTGTTTCTGGATGAATATATTGACACCAGCATTCAGCCCCAGTTCCCAGAGATTCCATGGCTTAGTTAAAGGAGGCAGCCTCAGACCTCTAACACTCTCCTCAACCCAGGATCATCTAATCTGTGAGCATCTTATTAAGGCACTACCTCATAAGTCCTTTTGTGAATGGGTATTCTGAAAGGGAGAAGGACAGAAACAAACACAGACCAAAAGAGCCAATGAAGAGTTTGTGAACGCTCGTGATGTGAATGAAGCCAAGGTAAACAGAAACACACATTACACACTTGGCCAGGGATTGGTATTGGGAGCCCATTTCCCAACACCAAAGTAAGAAAGAACAAAAGATGGATACCTCTGGTAAATAAGTTAGGAGGGGGTTGGAAGGAAGAGAAGTTCAGAATGGTGAAGCAATAGTGGACTTTCCTCTGTGATTGATAACATTGGACTTGATTTCTGTCATAAGGTGCAGAAAATGTTTCAAAGATCTTAATATTCCACAAACCTTAAATGAGCTTGCTTTTGACTGTAGATCTAAATTTAGTCATTATATATGCATCCAGAATATAGGTGATTATGCATTTTGTAGGCTCAACCACTTGTCTAGAAATTAGACACATTCAGACAACAAAGAAGGAAGTTGCCATTTTACTGGAGCTTCTGCCCAGAAAATGTAAATTCAAAAATACAATTCAAAAGTATGATTTCTAATGCAAAAGGTACTGGTGTATATATGGGAATTTTCCAAGTTATTTTTCTACAATAGTAGTAATGTACATTTGAGATCCACCAGAAAACAGTGAAGAAAAGAAATGTCAAGATTTTGTACATCTGTACTTTTATTTTAGGTCCAAAACCAAAGCTTGAACTCATTACCTGAAACTTTCACTTGTTAGCTAGCACTATATCAACTGTGCCAGGCCCCACCCCTATAGTTGTATATTTTCAGTTCACCTGGGATGTAAGAAAATGCACAGATCTTTTCCAAAACCTTCCTCCATCTGTCTCTGTCTCTCTTTCTCTTTCTCTGTGTCTCTGTCTTTCTCTGTCTGTCTGTCTGTCTGTCTGTCTGTCTGTCTCTCTCTCTCTCTCTCTCTCTCTCTCTCTCTCTCTTTCTCTGTGTGTGTGTGTGTGTGTGTGTGTGTGTGTGTGTGTGTTTCCCCTCACCCAAGATTTTCTTCACTGTACAGTATCACTTTATTGCTAGGGGACAACTAACTTCAGTTACCAATTAAAAGGTTTAAAGAATAATTAAATAGACATTTGTTGGATTGTGTGAAGTCAGAAGTGTTGATTGGTTCTAATGTGTCTTTTTGTTGTCTGATTTAAGGAGAACTTTCCAATTTCCACTGTTTTTCTGCTACTTCTTGAAAGCACAGTTCCATTCTTCCTGCATGTCTGACATCTAGAATATGTAGAATCTCCCTCATCTCACTCCATCATGATATAATCAGGTCTGACTACACTAAGACAATCCACAAACAGCTTTATAATCTCCGCATTCATTCTCTTTGGTGCTATACAAAGATTAATGGAAATGCAGACCTCCAAATTCACAGGCAAAGTATGCTGACTGCACCTCGTTGGTGGGAAATGAATGGTCCTGGAGTTGAGATGAGTCATTGCCTAGACAGAGACATGGCTGCTGCCATGCATAGCTCGTTCTAAAATGATATAATAGTGTTTAAGGTGCATCCTGCTTGGTTTGAGCACAACCTCAGCAGATGGCTTTTCGCTCTGCAGCTAGAGAAGTTAATGTGCCATAGGAAGAATCATTTTGATTTCTACATAATGACAGACTAATATTTGACAGCTTTCTCTCCGTGTATCATAGATCAAGAAATGTCATTATGCTTTGACTGATAGGAAACAAAATTTATCATCTACATTCAAGAAGAGATGATTAAAAAAAAGTAAAGCCAGAACATTATATTGTTTTGCTATTGGTATTATATTTTTAAGTTTCTTTTCTTTTCTTTTTTTATTAAAGAATTTATTAACAATGATTTTTACATCGTATTTCAAATTTCATGTTTAACAAACAAGCATTTTTTTAAAAAATCATGTTAACTTGCTTTGTATTACACCTACTAGAAAACAATAAGTTTTGCATTTTAAAAGCATCTATGAATGAAAACTTTGCTTTTATGAGAAAAATTATCACAGATCCAATTTTATTTTTATTTTAGCAAACCGGTTTGTTCCATCTTCACTACAATGCAGTGTTTAATTCAAAACACAAAACTGAGTACTAACTATATGTGCTATGGAGGGACCCAAGAAAATAAAGCATTTATTTCTAAATTAGCTAATAATAATATACATTAAAATGGCAAATATCAGTCCTGCTTCATTTGCAGGGACTGAAATCAAGAATAATCATAATAATTTATTTCCCAAGGGATTATCAAAGCCCTACTACAATACACTAATTGGGAGAAACTTTCACATCCTCCCTCTCTGATGAATATTAATGTCAACTATAAGGTATCTTCATTCAAATTAGCTCATTTCCTTTCTCAAACTTTCTGGCAAACTACTTGTGAAATAGAAAAGATACTACAGTGCCCCACATGTGTGATTTTCTCTGTGCGCTTGTTTAAAAGATTTTCCTGACTAGACAGATGTATCCAGGCAAAGACACATAGAAAAGACAAGAACAACGACTAAAATGAACAGCAAACTTTTGAGGTCCATCCTCTAAGCCTCCCTTTGGGGTCCTTTCCACAAGCTAGATGGATGTGCTCCCCATAAGCCATTATGGATTTGCTTCCATTTTTGCTAGGGTAAATTTCCAGTCTCTTGGTAAAGTCTAGAATCATCTCTTGTCACTAGAACAGGATGATCTGCTTATTGATCTGATTTTTCTTTTTCCGGCTCCAGTTCGACTTGACCTTTCATGTTGTACATTACCTTGTTTGTCTCACAAACAGCTCTAACTCCTCTCACTGCTGGCAGACAGAGGCATTTTATTCATGTTCCTTTTGGTTTGCTGAGCCTGAGAGATGGGCCGTGTTGTAAATTTGCTGAATTGTGCTACCAGTCAGTTTATTCTGGAATATCTTCTAAGTTTATCAAAAGGTTTCCATTTCAAAAGACACTCGCATTCACGACAAATCTCTTGGGGAGTTCCAGCTTAAACGAATGGTATCAGAAAAACATTTAGAATTATACATTTGCATTTAAATGCTTGACCATGCTGGTTCACTTATGTGACAATATCAAACAGCATGAGATAAATCAGAACTCAACTTGAAATTATAGTTCTAGCGTATTTGATTTCATAATAATTTGAGGGTCTTTCTTTAAAAAATCAATAGCTCAAAGACTTATGTTCCCCCCAGGGAATTCTCCTCTCTTTTTTGACAATATCTCTCCATGGTTCACAGAATGGCATATATAAGAGGCCTATTTCTACAATAATTATTTCTAATTTTTAAATTTAGCCAAACAACATCTGTCACATATTTATAAGTATGAATTAGACAAAATCATTGAGCTGAAAGCAGACTAATTTAAAATATGTAAATGAAACTTTTCTAGGCTGGACCAACAGTTAGCATATAAGTTAGTATTTCAAACTGCATTTGTGTGATCACAAGTTAATGAATTAGTATGCACCCTATTGCCTTTGGTCATGGCCTTAGAAATAGGAAAGCAACTAAGAGAATAAGTTTATAAGCAAACAAATTAGCAAACTAAAGTGCCATTCACAAGACACTTTAGTAGTAGTGAGGAAAACTAGGAGAGAAAGTTATTTTTGACAGAGATTGTATAAATTGGGATTGCAGCAAGGAAAATGAAAACACATCAGGATCATTGTTTTTGCACTGCCATGAATGACAATAATCTACATGAATTCAATGAAAAACTATGAGGCATCACTTAGTCACTAGAAAGGCTACTATGAAAAGCATGAAATGTAACAGTCAGTAAGGATATGGAGAAAAGGGAGCCTTGGCATACTGGTAGAAATATAAATGAGTACAACCACCATGAAAGATGCCAAAAAAAACCACCTTAAAACAAAACTTCTATAAGGGTACAACAATCATACAAGTAGGTATATCTGCAAAGAAAATGAAATCATTATGTTTAAGAGATATGTGTACTCTCATGTTTATTGCAGCGCTATCCACAGTAGACAAGAAATAAAAACCTTTGTCCATCAACTGAATGGAACAGATTTCTTTTTAATGTGGAATATATACACCATAAATACAATGCTGTAATTAGGTGTGGGGGGAATTGAGATTTCTTTTTAATTGTGTGTGATTGTAAAGGTGATATACAGAGAGGTTACAGTTGTATAAGTAAGATAATGAGTACATTTTTTGTCAGTGTTACCCCCCTCACTCATTTTCTCCCACTTTCCCTCCTCCCTGAATCCCGTGACCCCCAAATTGTAAAGTTCACTTCCAACACAGTGTCTTGTGAGTATCACTGTGGCATTGGTTCGCCCTTTGTCCTTTGTCTCCCCATTTCTATGACTCCCCTCCCATCCCCAAATCAGTGTATATACATGATATGAGGGACCAAAATTGAAAACAGTGACAACAGGGGAAAAAAACAAAGAGAAAAATCAAAAGAAAAAAAAGAAGAAATAACTTCACATAGTACATTTTAAAAAATAAAAAATCTCTTATTTCCATAACTTGGAGGCCACTTCACTTAGAATCATCTTATATGACGATATGTACAAAACTATTGATCTGTTGTGATCCTCTGCTAGGACTATCCTAATCAAATACTAATTATTACAAGTAAGGGAAACCATGGAGCCTAGGTTTCTTTGGGTCTGGTTTACTTCACATAATATGATGTTTTACAAGTCTTTCCATTTTCTTACAAATGAGGTGAAGCTGTTCTTTGGAAGCAAAGAATTCCACTGCAGTTATACCACATTCTCTCTCTCTCTCTCTCTCTCTCTCTCTCTCTCTCTCTCTCTCTCTCTCTCTCTCTCTCTCTCTCTCTCTCTCTCTCTCTCTCTTCCTTTCTTTCTTTCTTTGTCAGTCCTGAGGTTTGAACTCAGGGCCTGAGCACTGTCCTTGGGCTTTCCTCAAGGCTAGCACTCTGCCACTTGGACCACTGCACCACTTCCAGCTTTTCTATGTATGTGGTACCAAGGAATCGAATTTGGGTCTTCATGTATGCTAGGCAAGCACTGTTCCACTAGGCCAAACTCTTAGCCCATATACCACATTTTCTGGACCCATTCATCTACTGGGGGACATCTTGGTTCCACATCCTAGCTATGAGGAGGAGGAAATGCTGTCATTTGAAAACAAAACTATCTAATTACTTTATTCTTATTGAGAATACCACCATTTTTCTGTTTTACTGAGTAAATCTTACCCATATCAATACATAACACTTTACCATATACAAGCCCTGCTCAAAGACTATGTCTATATACTAAATCTTTTTTTAATTTTTTATTGTAATGTATAGAGGGGTTACAGTTATATTTGCCACATAAAGGATGCATTACTTCTCACACATTGATACCCCTCCTCAAGTTTTTATCCCCATTTCCTTCCCTCCACCCCCTCCCAATCATCTTGTTTTCCCCCTTCCCTTTCCTATTTCAAATAAACAAATAAATGTATATACAATACACCAGGTAACGAAGTCAGATACTGTAACAATGTGAGATAAACCAAAGGCAACAAAAGAGAAGGGAAATAACATAATACATCAAGAACAACAATCACATAATATAAAGCTCTTGTTTCTATATCCTGGAGATACTTTCATTTAGCCTCATCCTATATGGCCTTATGTATCTTGGTTTTGAGCTGTTGTAATCCTTGGCTAAAAGAGTCCTAGGTTTGTACTAATTATTACAAATGAGAGAAACCATTGAGCCTATGTTTCTTTTGGTTTGGCTTACTTCACTAACTATGATTTTTTCCAATTCTTTCCATTTCCTTACTAATGGGGCAATGTCATTCTTTCTGATGGCAGCATAGAATGCCATTGTGTGTATACTAAATCTTATAGGCAGCAGATGTTACCCCCTCTTAGAGATGAAGAAACTGAATTATATGGGAGTTACTTGATTTACCGCATTTGTTGTAAATAGAAAAAGTAATGCTAACCTAGAAAACCCAGACTCCACCTGTAGAGCTCACCAGCTCAATCGCCAGCCTGCATGTTGCTCCTCCTCCAGCCCACTTTGGAGAAGCACAAGACTAGCTCTGGAGTTTTGAGATGCCACAGGCTAAGAATCCTTTGGCTCCATGTTTTCCCATTCAGCCATTTCATTTCTATGTTGCAAAGCTTTTGAACCTCCGGTTTAGATATCTCCTTCCAAACTCACATACCTTAAAGGTGAACTCCATTGTCAGACTGGTTGAATTCAAATCTGATGAGTCCAAATTATAAGTAAAGGAAGATGGCATGCCTTGTTGTTTTGATTTTCAGAGCAAAAATCCCCTATATATCTGTCCAGTAATTCAATACACTGCCAAGTTTCTTGAGGAATGGATCCAAAAGCAGATACCCACATTTGTTTTCTGTGGAATCCTGCTGGCCTTCTACTAGGGCAAGCTGGACTGAGCTCAATGACTGAGTCTACCCACCCAGAAAGACCTACAAAGGTGGCAGGTCGTTGGTTATATCACTTCTGTTCTCCCCTTTCATTATATCTTTGCATCTTACCCATTTAAAGAGAGAGACAAGAGATGTTTCAATGTTAATATCAATAATAATAAAAATAATAATTCCTATGGCTCAAAGCAGAGATACTTATAACTCCATTTTAAGGTTACTATGTGCTTGGTTCTAGCATCCTTTCTAAATAAACATGTGAATACAAGATTGAACAGAGGCATCCAGAATCCATCTTACTTTACAAGTTTATATAACTTGTGAAACCTCAGTTGGCGGTCCTAAGTTTCCTCTAAAGTACTGCTTTAACCATGGCAGAGGGCTCTCTAAGCTCCTGACAGTCAGCGGTTACAGAAATGTTACAGCCCAACTAGCCACCTGGTGTGAGGTAGAAGCCAAGAACAAATGTGAGTAAATCAACTTTGTTTATTAATCAAGAAAAAGGACATCTGCCACAACAGCTAGAACAACCACCCCAAAGGACAAACTAGAGTTGACACTCTTTCCCACTCCTGCTTGCTTCTTTCAGCCCTTCTTCGTGTCTCATACAGGAGTCGCTGCCATGAAACTAAAGTATAATTGCTCTGACATTTAAAAGCTAAACCATTTGTATGTAAAGATTGATATGCATTAAAAAAACATGTAGAGAGGTGCTTTTTATTAAGACTAAGTAATGTGTTATCAACTGAAAAGGAAAGATGTTCCCAGAATATCTAATTTATAATTGAAGTTATAAGAGACAGGCCAGGAGTGTGGCCTAGTAGTAAAGTGCTCCCCTAGCATGCACAAAGCTATGGGTTCAACTCCTCCATACCACATACACCGAAAAAGCCAGAAATGGCGCTGTGGCTCAAGTGGCAGGGGGCTAGCCTTGAGCAAAAAGTATCCAAGGATAGTGCCCAAGCCCTGAGTTCAAGCCCCAGGACTGACAACAAAATAAATTAAATAAATGAATAAAATAAAATAAAATTATTAGAAAGTATAGCAGAGGGAGTGAATTTAAGCAAATAAGAAATAAGGCAATGCATCCCTCAGTACAATTCATACATGCTAATAAAAAATAACTGTGAGAGGTACAAAAATTCAGAGAACATTTAATCTCCATAAATTGGCTTTAAATGAGTCTCGTGTGATCTGAAAATTCATAGCCTGTAAAGGAAATGTGTAGAAGCATCAGGATTTAGGCTGGTAAAATTCACAAGGAAGAAAGAAGCCATCAATAACGGGAGAGAGACCTAGTATGTGGCTGATACTTTCAAAAGGTTTCACCTGTATTGTAGCTCTCAAGTTTGAGACCATCCTCATTAGGAAAGTATTGAAACCATTTCCAAAATAAGGAAATTATACCTTTTGAGACATTAGAAAACTCACCTAAAGTCATCTCACTAATAATTAGCAGGTTTTCTGCTTATAAAGCAGACTTATACAGGGTTCGTGTCTCATGGCTAACAGATTTAAATTCATCAGGAAAAAAGTGGCTACCTCTCAGATAAATGGGGCAGAACATCCTGTAGTGACACAATAACTGTGCAAAATGTTAAGGACTTTGAGAGTTAAGGTAAATGCAGTCATCTTGCATGCCTACTATATTATTTTGTAGGTTAAGTACACACAGATCAAGCTTTCCCAAGAATAACAATGCATTGACCCCAGTTCTACTAATCCTAGCCATGTAGTTAAATTTGTTTCTCTCTCTCTCTTTCTCTCTCTCTCTCTCTCTATCTCACTTTCACACACACACACACACACACACACACACACACACACACACATTCATGCATATGAACACACACTGTGCAGAACTTTGGAAACATTCATAGAGAATCAGGATGAGTAATGCAGCATTTTTCACAGCAATATCTGAAAGAATGAGCTCAAAACTAACACAAAGTATATTAATATTAAAGTTTCTCCAGCCCCTCATATGAAAGTAATAACAATTACAGTGTCTTATCCTTAAGCTTAATAGTGTGGGGTATCACTACAGGAAGAAAAATAAAGTAAAAGCAATCCTTTGCTAGACCTACAGGGAAAACAGAACTGGCAGGAAAAGCCAGTTGTCAGAAAAGAAGTGAAAGAAATATGAAAATTGAAATTGTAGTATATTTCACTGGCAATGGTCTAAGAACATGAGCTCTAGAAATGATGAGGGAAAGCTGGAAGGAGTCATGGAGTAAAACAGACAACTTAGAGTGTACAGAGTCTGAAATAGAGTATAGGACATGAAGGAGCATGGCCCGGAAGACTGAGCTCTTTACTGCAATTGACTCAAAACAAGATTGAAAAATCAAGGAGATTCGCCAATAAATTCAAAGCAGAATTCAAGCCTCACAAATGACAGAATAAAAACAAAAACAAGAACTCAGAGAGGTGGTGACGGTAAGGCAATATGCTTTGGAGGTAGGAGAGATAGGTTTATGGAACAGCCTCATCTCTGTCTATAATGCAAGTGAGTAAAACAACAGAAGCATGGACTTAACCTCAGTGCACAAACATCTAGATCAGATGCCATTACTATACCCACCTTTACCCGCTAGGAAGAGGGTAACAGATAAGTCTGCAGTATATTTAAAGCCACAGAGCAAAGGAGATGTGAATGGGACTCCTTCTGAATTCTCTGCATACAGGAAGATACAGGAGTCACAGAAAGGTAATGTTCAAGTTGCATTGTGAAGAAACCCAGACTTCCATGACTGCAAAGAGAGTCCTTGAGGCTATGGAAAGCTACAAATATATACATACAGATATATATAGATAGATACATAAACATTGGCCTATACACACATTTCTTGAAAATCAGAGAAAAAGACATTTAGTCATCAATTATATTACAAAGCACTATCTTTCAACAAAAATACACAGATTTTCATGTTCCAAAATGATGCCACTAAAGTAATGTAGACTTGGTGGGATTTATAGCATAATTTGAATATTTCCATTGTTCTACATAATTGTTAGTTGGTATTTATGTACTTGATTTATTCTATCAGCCTCAGAATAGCATTTCCAGGCCCATTTAGATTATCTAATAAGAAAATCACAGCTAGTCTATGATTAGGGATATTATGAGGAAACAAAAAGTAAATTCCAAAGTAATATTAGCAAAGATCTTAATTATGCCCTGCTTTGCTTCTTAACTATAGGGGAACATGGAAACATATAGTTCATAACATAAATAGCACTAAAAACTTGACTGGAGCATGTACTTTAAAAAGCAGTTAATACTGGGCACCAGTAGCTCACCTCCTGCAATCTGAACTATTTGGAAGGCTGGGACCTGAGAATTACAATTCACAGTCAGCCCACACAAGAAAGTTCGTGACACTTTATCTCTAACTAACTACCAAAAAGCTGGAAATAGAGCACAGCTCCAGTGGTACAATATTAGCTTTGAACAACCAAATAACAACCACAACAAAAACTGTTCAGGGACAGTGGCTTAGCCCTGAGTTAAATCTCCAGGACCAGCAACAACAAAAAAGTAGTTATTAATGACAAAATACCAACCTAGTTATTTCTACCTACCCTGTGTTTAGGTGATCAGTGGTAAATGATGAATGACAAATATATTTGCTGGCAATTTTATCATAGTAATCTTTAAATTACAATACCAGAGAATATGGCTAGGAAAAATGGAAAATGGCACTTAAAAAAGGATATAGAGGGGCCGGGAGTTTGGCCTAGTGGTAGAGTGCTTGCCTACCATGCATGAAGACCAGGGTTCAATTCCTCAGTCTTACATACATAGAAAAAAGCTGGAAGTGGTGCTGAGGTTCAGGTGGTAGAGCTCTAGCCTTGAGAAAGTCCAAGGACAGTGCTCAGGCCCTGAGCTCAAGCCCAGGATTGGCAAAAAAAAAAAAAAAGAAAGGATGTAGAACCCTCCTCAATTGCATTCAACATAAAATTTCTCTTCTGGAATACAGCAATACATCCTCGTGTTAATTGACAATCACATTGTGATTTAAGCAAAACTTTGCCAACATCTCTAACAATTCTGAAAACTTATTTTGCACCTTGTTTTTGAAAATGAGATAAAGAATTTTTTCTGTTTGTATTAATAATTGTGTCTATTATAACTCCCTTACTGTTCCTAGTCAAATCAATATGGAGTGTTTACAGACTCAGGGTCCTTTGGCTTAAAACGCAATGGCAATCATTTCATTATCTGTCTAAATTTTGGGAATTATTTAGCTTTCATACTAAAAATGAGAGCTATCCCTCTCCTTCCTAAAATAAAATACTCTTATATAAGACTTCTTGCTGCATTAGTTGAAAAAATTTAAACTAAATGTGTGGCCAGGCACCAGGGGCTCGCTCATGCCTGTAATCTTAGCTACTCAAGAGAATGAAATCTGAAGACTGTGGTTGAAAGCCAGCCTGTGCAGGTAAATTGTAAAACGGCACCTCCAATTAACCACCAAAAAGTTGTTAGAGGTGTGGCTCAAGTGACAGAGCAAAACAGGTAAAGAGAGTGTCCAAGCCCTGGGTTCAAGCCCCAGTACAGACACACAGGCACACAGGCACACATATACATGTACACACACACATAAACGCCCTTTGGTACCTTTTTTTTAAGGCAGAAACTGCAGACTGGCTTAAAACTACTTAAAGTTATGAATGTCAAGAGTCTCATTAGCTTCTCTTGCTCTATATTAATTAGACACAAACATACAAGCATGTGGAGATTTTCTTGTCTATCTTAAAAACAAGATCAGGAAAGGAAGCAACATTCTCACCTAACAATAGCCTCTGTCTCCATAATAATTCTGATTTCAATGAGGATTTACTATTGTTGTTCTTACATGATATTTAGGAAGTAAACATTTATGAACCAAACTCAATGTCTTTATCCTGATCTATAGACCTATCCTGCAAGGAATTATGAACTGCCAGCCCCTTCCCATAGCTATCTCAGACAGGTACCTGGGAAATGACTCCAGCCTGTCTAGTCAGGACTGACCTCAAGCTATGGTTCTTGCTTTTTAATGTTAGAAATTGTGGTGGATTATATCTACCTTTGGCAGAAATACAACCTTTTCTTCAAGGAACATCATCACATGCTCATCACATCATGGGATTTTTTTTCACAAACACACATTCATTCCTGTGTGAATAGCTTTTCATCCTAAAGATCAAGAACTAGATAATTATGGTGATCTACTGAAAATCACAGATATAGCACTTACCAGCACCTAAACTGCAGAGGGCGGGGTTCTTACATATGACCAGATCCCAAAGACTATTACTCCCTAATGGCAATTCCTTTTCTCATTAAGAATCAATGCTGTGAGAAGAAACAGAGTGCACAACAGTGACACTATCACCTAATTCTCTATCCAACCCTAATTGCTTGTTCTAAATCAAATGACTAGCCAAGAAACTTCTATTAAGGAACCTTTCACATTGTATAGATAATTCTAACAGGTGTCATGATTTATGTCACCAACCTATGAGTACGTTGTATATCAAATGTTCTCAAATTGGGTGCTCAAGGCTTGATGAATTATTCTACAGAATCACTGGTTTCATTATAGCTAATCTCTCTGGCTAGCCTATAAAAATCTGCTTGAACCGTTACGTGTCTAAGAAAAGTATTACATATTCGTTTTATTATTCACTAGATCATGGTTTCTATGGAAATATGAATGAAGGGTTTAGATTTGCATTGAGCTACATGAAAATGCAAATATCTTTGTGCTAGTACTGGTGTTTGAACTCAGGGCCTTGACTTTTTTACGCAAGACTTGCTCTGTTGAACAACAACCACTTGAGCCACATCTCCATTTCTGGATTTTTTTCTTGTTAATTGGAGATGAGTCTCATGAACTTTCTTGCCCAAGCTTGTTTTGAACCACAACTCTCAGATCTCAGCCTCCTAAGTACCTGGGATTGTAAGCATGAGCCACTGGTGTCCCTTGCAAATAGAGTTTTTACAGGTTAAAAACAGCTGGAGATTGCCAGTTTCCCATAAATCAGTTTCATCCATTCACTAAAGAACTATTGACTTAATAATATACACAAGATAAAAAGAGCTTTAGTAAAGGATGTATAAGATGAAGTCACTATGTGTGCAGGTCATTGTATCTGGTTAACACATACATAGGTATGTGAACCTGACCCTAAGAACAATATGTGTTTTTAAGTCAAGGACTTCTGAGCACAAACCAGATAACTTTTAACACCAAGTAATATAAAATAGCAAACATCCCCTCAGCTTAACCTCAGCCTCTTCATCAGCCCTCCATACTAAGCAAACACAGAATGAAGATCAGGCACCCTGTGGCAGGCCAATGCTTTCAAGAGGAGTCAAAGATTTATTCGATTTGTATATCTCAGGAAAGGTCAACTCGTCAGCTCACTCTCTACACGGACTTACATACAAATGGTCTGTGGTTCAAATTCTATTATTACTCTCTTTAGCTGTAAGGTTTATTCTAATTTGTCTTGAGTAATGCATAGATTAATCAGTTTAATAAGGATATTCAATGTGTTTATTATTTGAAAAATCATGAGGATTAACACCTCTGCGTTGTGTAGGCTTCCTAATTATACTAACACTATTTGACTGAGTATATATTAGACAGGGAGCCAGGCAGGATATTTGGCTCACAATATGATCCCTTATGCTCTGCTCCAAATTGCATCATTAATCTTCTATTTAATTTCCCACAGATTTTTTTTCCATAGTCAATAGTAGGTATGCCTTATGTTAATATCAAAGTCCTACAAAATGAGAGTTTGGAGAGTTGGATGGTAAAATCTTATGAATCCAGTACCAATTCAATGAAATTTTCCATTTTTAATCATTTCTGTTAATGTAAAAAATAATACTCAGTAATTTTAACAAGCAACAATGTAAAATTATTGTAGAAATTGAAAGCCTATTGTAGTTGAGATGACAAGAAGAGACTAGAAGACTAAAATGTGCCAAGGAGACTGAAGATAGTAGTAAAAAGGAAGAGTAAGTACATTTGTTGTACCAAAACAACCACACCCAGCGAGGAGCCAGTAGCTATAGCCTCTAATCCCAGCTACTCAGGTGGCTACAAACTAACGATTAAGGTTTGATGCCAGCTTGGGCAGAAAAGTCCATGAGACACTTTATCTCCAATTAACCAGGAAAAAGTCAGACATGGAGGTGTAGCTCAAGGGCCCCATCCTTCAATGAAAAAGGCTAAGTTAAAGCACAAAACCCTGAGTACACACACACACACACACACACACACACACACACACACACACACAGCTACATCAGAAAGTCATGTCACATTCTACTTTTCCTATACCTACTGTAAAAAAAATGTATGATAAATAACATGGTTTTCAATAGAAACGCCTAATAGAATTAGAAGGAAGGAGCCATGGCTGCCTAAATCAAAGTAGTAGTTGGTCTAATTCTTCTTAACTGACTACTAGACACACTTTCTTACTAGATGACTCATCCATTGAGAGAGATATTCACTGAGTGACTACCAAGTGCAAAGCATTATGCAGATTACCAGGAAACCATAGAGAATAAATGGGCCCTGCTCTCTGAGGATTCACCCTCCCCCTAGTGAGGAAGATAGATGTGAATGAGCAACTGCTGAATGAATTATTTAATGAGAAGTGTTAATAAGATCTAACACACGGGAATGCATGGGACTCTAAGAGGAAAGGGAACCTAGTGTAGAGGAAGACGTAGGAAAGGATGCTTTAAGGAGCTGCTATTAGCTGAACTGAGAAAAATTCAATTAAGTCCTGCTGGGCAATGGAAGAGGTTGGACAGAGGGCCTATGTAAGGAGAGTTACAAAAGCCATAAAATGCCATGGAGCAGCGCCAAAAGCTACTCAAAGAATTGTCAGGCACGGCTGTCAATGAGGCTGGGAAAGCAGGCAGAGGCCAGATCGCACTTGGCAAAGATTTTGAGCCTTCGTGCTATGGGTAACAATTTGAAGTCAATAGTTCTCAGTTTAAAAGACCCGTCCAGAATATGGCAGAATGCTTAGCAGCATCGCTGGCCTTTTCCTACTAATACCAACAGCGCCCCTTCCCATCCCATCCTCCCAGTATAATTATTCACTGCCAAAAGTCCAATCACGCTTGATTAGGAACCTGGCCCATGGGACCTTTTTTATCCTATAATCAGTAGAGAGTGCTATGTGAAGACTAATCACACACTTTAGGATAATGTATGACTTTTCAAACCCTCTGGGTAGATACCAAAACTGCTTGAGAAATGAAAGCTTTCCAGGCCTACAGAATACAGGTCAGTAGGTCAGCCATTTGCAGGATGACCTGAATGAGGTAAGCTTCCCTGTAAAGAAGTAGGCACAAGCCCCTGGTCATGTGTTTTCTCATAGCCCAAAATTATTCTTCTGGGGTCTTACCTACATCTGTCTTCACTACTTTGTCTACAGGGAAGGCTCTATAGATTCTTGCTTTAAAAAATATCAGTTGATAAGGTGTTGAAATTCAAATATGAGTTCTGGGAAGACAGTGAGAACAATTGTAGATAGAGATGACTAAAATATCAAGTGTGCCATAAGTATTTGATAGATAGAGTGATTGATTGGTTCATTGATAGATAGGCTGATTCACTGATACAAAGGGGGACATAAATGAAACAAACTAGGAAACCAGACATAATACACAGTAAATATCAAATACTGAGAATGAATACATTCTTCTTTAGAAGTCTTGGGGTTGTGTTAATTTGACACATTTCATTGGTAAGAAAAGAAGTCAGTCAGCTTTTTGAATCCTGTTAACTCTTCCCTTCTGCTCTTTAGGCAAAACACATCACTTCTCACAGAGGAGCTTTTGTCTTCCAATTCTATGGTATTGCTAATTATTTTTTATCTTAATGAAAGCTTGGAAGCTTTTATCATTTAATTCAATGGTAATAACTAAGGCAGATCTGGATGAGCTCATAAAAGATTAGCCACATACACCTTGTTTGGAAACATCAGAGAAAGCCAAATTTCCTGTAATGATCAGGTGAATGTTTATTTTTCTTAGTGCCTTTACCTCTACAATTACTCTTTTCCTCTCTCTTATGCATTCTCATGTGTGGGCTCTGCCAGTGAACTTACTGTTCCTTCTCCATCTGTGCTCACAAACTACTGCCCATCTGTGCAACAGTCTCATTCAAAGCCATCACCAAGAAGCAAGAGCCAAAGTCAAATAGGAAAACTCTGCCAGTGGAATTCCTCTGACCCATGAGCCAGGCTAAGTCTGCAACGGCCAATACTGTCATTGGTCTCACTTGAACTGTAGCCCAATTCTAGGTGAATTCCTCATTTTTGCAAAAGCAGTTGATTCTTAATCCAGTGGAACCACATCATGTGTGATTCTCAGCCTATGCAGCAGAGGATCAGTACTCCCTGTGCTGACCTTTACTAATGCCCTACTACGACCCTTTTGCAAACTTAGGCCATTTAGAGTCCACACGACAGAAGAAGCTCATCCATACCTTTTGTGTTTCTTTGCCATCTGTGGGCCTTGAATTCGGGACCTCCTTGATGCTCTTGAGCTCTTTTTCTCATAGCTAACACTATCCCACTTGGAGTCACAGCTCCACTGCCCCATGCATGCTTTTAATAGAATGCCCAAGTGGAGACACACACTAAATTTGGGCATACACCAAAATTTAAGACTGATTACATTTTAGACCAGAGCAATAAATATTAAATTTCATGCAGTTCACTAATAGTGTGTCCATGCTAGGTAACAATGGGTAACGTAAATAATTTTAGCCCAAATGATTAAACAGTTCCTCGGCTTGAATGAAATCCCTCTGGAGTGGAGAAGAGAAGTTGGGAGAAACAAAACTAGGAGAAAAACAAGGAAAAAGGTGAACACTGTTCAAAAGGAAATGTACTCATTACCTGACTTATGTAACTGAAATCCCTCTGCACATCACCTTTACAATGACTATAAAAAAAATTGCAAGAAATCCTTTAGAAGGAAACAACATGTTTCATTTTTCTTTAATAAACTTACATAAGTAAGGTAATGAGTACATTTCTTTCCTTTTTTTTTTTTTTTTTTTTTTTTTTTTTGGTGAGTCATGGAGGTTGAACTCCTCAGCCTGGGTGCTGTCCCTGAGCTCTTCAGCTCAAGGCTACCACCGTACCCTTGAGCCAAGCCCCACTTCCCGTTTTCTAGAGGAACTAAGAGTCTCAGGTCCTTTTGTGACCAGGCTGGCTTTGAACCCCAATCCTCAGACCTCAGTATCCTGAGTAGCTACATTTCTTTTTGAACAGTGTTACTACCTCCTTCATTTTCTTCAGCATTCCTCCTCCTCCACCTACCTTTTCCCCCAGCCCCCATGTTGGAAAGTTCATATCCAAAGTAATGTCTAGTGAGTATTGTTGTTACATTAGTTGCATTGCACTGTTGCTTTGTCCCACTGTGTCTGTGATTCCTCTTCCCTTCCCCTAATCAGACAGGAAAGTGGGAGACTAACATGGGAAGGGATAACAATATTCAGGAAGTCATGTACCTTATGAATGTAACTATAACCTCTCTATACATCACTATCATAATAAAACATAATTTTTAAAAAATTTTATATACAAGAAATCAAACACAGTGACAACAGGAAATAAGTCCAAGGAAAAAATAAAGAAACAAAAAAGAAATAACTGCAAACAGTTCTTAATGTAATACATGAAGTTATTTCTTTTCTCTTTTTTTCTGCCTTATGTTTTATCTCATGTTGTTACTGTATCTGACTTTGTTACCTGGTTTCTTTCTTTATTTGAAATGGGAAGGGAAGGGGAAAAACTAAGATGATTGGAAGGGAAGGGGGAAAGAAAGGGGGAAAAAAAACATGAAAAGGGATAGCTATGTTCAAGAAGCAATGTACCCACTACCTGATGAATGTAACTATGATGAATGTAACTCTATATGTTACCCTGACAACAAAGTACAATAAAAAAAGAAAAGAACAAAAACCTCTTGTTTCCATGACTTGGAGTTCATTCCAATAAGCATAATGTTGTATGGTCATATGAACATAGCTGTTAAGCTACTATGATCCTTTGCTAAAAATATCCTAGACATATTCCAGTTGTTGCAAATGAGGGAAACCATGGAGCCAGTGTTTCTTTGGGTCTGGCTTACTTCACTTAATATATTTTTCCAAGTATTTTCCTTTCTTCACAAATGGGATGATGCCATTCTCTCTGATAGAAGCATAGAATTCCCTTGTGTATATATACCACATTTTCTTGATCCATTAATCTACCAAGGGGCATCTGGGTTGATTCTACATTTTGTCTATGGCAAATAAGACTACACTGAATATGGTTGTATTAGTAAATTTAGTTTGGCCTTATTTGTGGTCATTGGGGTAAATGACTAGGAGTGGAATTTACTGGCCATAGAGAAGCTCTATGTTTAATCCTCTGAAGAATCTCCATACTGCTTTCCAGTGTGGTTGAGCACGTTTATATTCCGATTAACAGTGTAGTAGAATTCCCGTTTGGCCACATCCCTGCTAGAATCTGTTATTATTAGTTTTGTTGATAATGGCCATTCTAACAGGGTGAAGTAGAACCTCAATGTTGAAACAAACTCTCTTAATCACTTGGATTGTTTCAACCAGTAGTTAATAAAGACCCACATACATAAATGTCTAATCAGTTCTCAGCTTGTCTGTATATAAGAAAAATTTCCACATTGCATAATTTCATTTTCATGTGGACTTCAGAATGTAAAATACACAAAAATAGAGAATAAAACAGGGAAGTGGGAGATTGTGAAAAAATGGGAAGGTATAAGCCAAAAGATATAAGCCAAAGAATAGATATATAATATGAATAAGTCTTGAGATCAAATATGTAACATGAACCTTATAGCTAATAATATTGTATTCATGCTGAGTACTGGTGGTTCATGCCTATAATCCAATCTGTTCAGGAGGATGAGACCTAAGGATTGCCATTCAAAGATTACTAGGGAAGAAAAATCCATGAGATTCTTACCTCCAATTAACTACCAAAAAGCCAGAAATGAAACTGTAGCTCAAGTGGTAGAACACCAGCCTTCAGTAAAAAAGCTAAGGAACAGTAGTAGCCAGGACCCAATACTAACAGAAAAATAAATAACAACAAATAGTAATAACAATAATTAATAATAACATATTTGGATCATTGATTTCTTTTTGCCAGTCCTGGGCTTGAGCTCAGGGCCTGAGTACTGTCCTTGGACTTTCTCAAGGCTAGAGCTCTACCACTTGAGCCTCAGCACCACTTCCAGCTTTTTTCTATGTATGTGGTACCAAAGAATTGAACCCAGGTCTTTGTGCATGCTAGGCAAACACTTTAACCACTAGGCCAAACTCCCGGCCCTTGGATCATTGATTTTTAAAAAGTGCTATACTACACAAAAATAAATATTTATGCAGGATGGTAGATGCATTAACTTACATAGCTATTGTTATTACTTATCTCTACATCAAAATATCATGTACACTTTAGATATAACAAAGTTTTCAGAGAAACATTTCTAGACGACCTACGCAAAGAAATAAGAAAAAATGAAATGCCAATGCTTTCACTGTTTCATTTTATGACTTGGAACTAGCACCAGGTTCCCAAGAAGTGCACGGCCCTCTCACCCACATTCTTTATTGCATCTTCCATCTCTGTTTTTAAGGCAGTGAAAATATGGCATGCTCTATGTACATAACTGTCATGAAATTCTCAGAAAGAAACCATTGCTTCCAAACCTTTTACCTCATCTTTCCTATGTCCCATCTGCCTACGAACAAGGCTTCCTCTGTTCCTAAACAGAGGAACAATTTGTGATTTTGACATTAGTAATTTTAGATAAATAAAATGCCGTCACAATATTCAATGCAAAGCCTATAAAATTAGGAAAATTGAGGGGAGTATTTAGGCTAGGAAGGATGGGAGAGAATGATGAAAGGCTGACAAGGATCAAGACATAGTGTATTCATAAACTGGTTTGTTGAATGGTAAGTCCATTGTACACCTACTTTAGATAATTAAAAATGTAACCTGAAAAAAAAGAAATGTAGAGATAGAACTGTCAGTGTGCAGACACAGAGAATCTATTAGTTTCTATACATATTGAATGTACATCACATTTGATACGTTATACATTTTGTGCCTTTTACTAGCTCTCCACTTATTTATTCTGAATCTGTCCGAGGATGATAAACGCTTTCCTAATTACCAAGCTCTCTGTGAAACCCGCTGAGTATGGGCACTAGAAGAGGTTCTTCATTCCTAATAAATCACCATAATTTATGTTGCACATGTCCTCCTGAAGGAGATAATAAGAGGCTGATATAAATAGTATTTCCTCAAACAAACAAATAAAACTCACCTTTTACTGAGTTCCTACTCACTCAGGACAAGCAATTGTCAAGCAAGAACTTGATGACTGAGCACAGAGCATTAAGTAATTTTGAAAAAGATCAGTTGCCAAATGGAGCTTAGAATAGGGTTTTAAAAGATAACTGAGATGCGATCAGTTACATTGCACCCAATGATAATGCTGCTGTCAACCTAATTATGTGTAGAGACACTGATAAGATCATATCTGGTGCTTAAAGCAATCCCTGGATATAGACACATTTGAGCAATCAACTCATAAAACCTTCATTGTTTCCAAGAAAGTTATCTAATCTGACCTGGAAATGCACAATCAACTTCAGTTGTTTAGTCTGCAGAGAGCCTAAGAATCATCTAGAGAATTTAAACCAGATACCTGAGCTCCATCCCTAGAGCTTCTAGAGCACTAGTTTAGGTAGACCCATCACTTGCATTTCTAAAAATCTCCCAGATAATGTAGATGCAGCCATCCAGGGGACCACGTTCTGAATAACACTTATCCAGATGATCTCATCTGACTCTTATATCTTACAGTTGCTTCTAGATGTATAAAGCAACCTAGTAAACACAATGCAGAAGGGGAAAGGTGAAGGGAGATTCAGCTTGCATGATATCATTCTGGGCCCTACATACAGAACAGAACCACTGGACAATGTTGATTGCTATATTTACTCTCAGAAGTGAAATAGCCAGTATGTCTCCAAAGATCATTCTCTTTCCATAATACTATTATTATTATTACTTCAGTTATTATTGAAGTCTCTGAGTGAATAAGATCATTTCAGGGAAAAGCAAAACCCACCAGAAATGATGTCAGAAGCTTCAGGGATATTATAGTCATGAGCTGAATTGTGTCTCCTCCAAAAGTTTACATTGCCAAATCCTAACTCTGACCCCTCTACCTCTGAGTGTGACTTCCTTTAAAAGCAGTCTTTTCTAGGGGTCGGGAGTTTGGCCTAGTGGTAGAGTGCTTGCCCAGTATGCACGAAGACCCGGGTTGAATCTTGGTACCACATACATAAAAAAAAGCTAGAAATGGTGCTATGGCTCAAGTGGTAGAGCTCTGGCCTCGAGAAAGCCTAAGAAAGCACTCAGGCCCAGAGTTCAAGCCCCAGGATTGGCAAAAAAAATAGTCTTTTCTAACCAAAGTAAAGTGAGATCATTAGAGTGAACTGGAATCCAAAATGGCACCTTAGAGGAAGGGGAAAGTTGGACCAGGAGATAGGCAAACAGGAAGGAAACAGAAAGACACACAAGGACAAAATATCCCCTCACCCAGAAGTCAAGAAACATCAAGAATTACTAGCAGCTAAAAGAAGCGAAGAAATGTTCTCCTCTACTGCCTTCCCAATGAGCTTGGCTGGATAGTCACCTTGATCTCAAACTTCAAGCCAGGATGTCTGTGTGACAATGCATTTCTGTTATTTAAAGTTACCCCACTTGGGGTACATTGTTATAGCAACCCTGGGAAACTAATATACCATGATTTCCAGGAACAAAAGAAAATACCAGCAAAGGAGGTTAAGAGGCCATGTTTAAAGGGAAAGGAGTGCTGTGCCCTAGGACCAAAGTGGGAAGAGGTCAAACCGAATTTAGATTAAGGAAAGACATGCAAGAACTTCACAGAAATGTTCTCAGCAATTACTTTTGCTCAACATGACCTTTCTGATCAGGTGATCTTCATTGCCCATGTGATTGAGAAATCTCAGAATATGTTTGAGAATTTGAGATGACTATCTGGAGTTGTTAGCAGCAAAGGACAGTAATGATTATCCATATATCTAACAGCTTTATCATTCAGAAGGCTTTTTATCATTTATTCTCCCAAATGTGGAGAGATAGGCAGTCTTTCCACTGCTTAAATCAGAAACTGTAGCTGAGAACAGGTAATCTTTACATGAAATTGTAAATGTGCTTCTTTCATGTTATTAACTTAATCAGTTCCTCACTTCATTTCAGAAAAAAGATTTAATGTAAGGTATTTTATCCACCTTTTGCAAGTCAAGAAATATACAAAGTTTATAATACAAAATATGTATATAATACACATAGAGAGAATGCATATATACATATATACATAAGCATACATGTACATACATACATATTTAGTATGTATAATATATATTGATACATATAATGTATATAATATATTTTATTTATATACAGAATGTATTTCAAATAGTGTTTAAGTGAGATATATATATATATATATATTTAAACCCATGTTCTTTGTAAGACCCCTTAACAGATCCTTATGTGGATTGCTGAACTTTTGTTTTGGCAGTTTACTTATGAAATTTATTTTCTTTTATAAATTATGTATTTCTCTGGGCACACAGCCTTCACCTTATTGCACTAATAGCACATCTGTAATACCAAAGCTACAGGACAAGAGGTTTGTATCCTTCCACATAGCACTTGTCTACCAGGCACTGGAGGAGAGAGGGCTGAGGGTAAGCCAGGACCCACTCAGGAGGTCAAGGGTGGGGCAGAGAGCTGGATAATGGCTGCCCTTCGGGCAATTAGCTTTCTCCAGGAGGGGAACATGCAAAAACTTACATCTGGGTCCTGGGAGCAGGGCAGAGTGGGAAGGCTAAGCCCGATGCAACACTGCAGCTGGGTTTCCAGTTTCTGAGGGAAGCAGAGACTCACCATTTAAGAGCATCGTCGGATTTCAAATTAGCAGCAATTAAGAACAGGCCACACTGGCACAGTGAGGTGGGCATCATCTTGGAGCCAGGGACCTGAATGATGTGCCCCCCAGGGAAAGGTGCCTCCCAACACCCAGATCTGACTCTGGAAGTCTTTTAACCTAATGTAGCTGGGACTTCAAAACTGCTCCTTAGTTCGGATTCTCTCCGGCCATGGGTACTGAGTCTTCCAAACACTGGTCAAAGATATAATGAGACTGCGTTTGAAGGCAGAGTGAAGGGAATGCCTAAGCAGGAGTGGGCAGTGACCATAGCATGATTTAGTTGCTCCTTGCAGGTAGAGGCTGCGCTCACCAGGGGATGGGAGAAGCTTGAAAGCCCTGCAGCTCCCTTACTCTGAAATAAGTACTGGAATAGTCAAAACACATCTATCCAAAAAAAGTCTAGTGCATAAAGTCTCATAGTTACATAAAGGTAGTCATACTTTATCACCAGCAAAGTATAATGTTTTTCCTAGAAATGTATTAGTAAATTTTTCCATTCAGGTGCACTATAACTAGCTCTGTGTCTGGGAAACCTCAAGATATTATGTGGCTGCCACAATGAGATATGTGTGTGTGTGTGTGTGTGTGTGTGTGTGTGTGTGTGTGTGTGTGTTATTCCTCTCCTTACAATGAGCAGTCAAAGACCATCTTGAGGCATAAGCCATATGGTACATTACAATATAAAATTCAAGTATTTTTATTACCATCATGTTTTCCAACCACATTAAAGGCTAAATAAAGCTTTGTGGTTTAATAAAGAATCCTCAGTGGATCTAGATTTCTTTTTCATGGACTACCTACTTCATCTTAAGGCAATATCTCATATAGCTTTAAATTCTGACAGATTTCAATATTGTTTAAAATACAGAAATACACAAGAGCAAATAATGTAGAATTTCTTTTTATTATTAAATGTTTAGTTTCAAAATCACAGATTTATAAAGGACTTCCAAATGGTATTTAATTTATCCCCATAGTGTTAATATGATATATCAATGTATTTTATTAAACTCATGATGGAAAGTCTGCATTCTAGAAGGCTGTCTCCATCCTGGCATCTGTTTTATAGCTGAAGAAAATTCTTGAGACAAAGAAAAAATTCCTCCACAGGGCATCTTACCTCCTCCCGACTTCTCTATTTCTTTTTTTCATATATTTTTATTGTAATTAATAGAAGGGTTACATTATATTCGCCAGATAGAAGGTGCATTACTTCACATACATTGATACCCTTTCTCATGTCTTGATCCCCATTTCCCTCCCTACAACCCCGCCCCTCATCCTGTTTTCCCCCTTCCCTATCCTATTTCAAATAATCAGATAAACATATATACAATATATCAGATACCAATGTAAAATGCTGTAACAATATGAGATAACCAAGGGATGGCAAAAGAGATGAGAGATAACTTAGTACAATCACTCATTATATGGCTTTTGTTTCTATATCCTGGACCGAGTTCTCTATTTCTACCCCCACAAGCAAAAGCACTTGAAGGCTCCATTCTGCTCAATGTGTAGGCCAGTTACTATCTATAAAGGAATACTCTGAACAGCTCTAAAACAAAGCACCAGGTCAAACGGAATCTGCACAAACCATCTTAGCTCTAATCAAGTTCAGGTGCTTATACCTCAGTTCTTAACAATAACTGGGTTCAGTACTAGTACCTACATTGAAGGTTTTTGTTCTTGTTGTTGTTGCTGTTTGATAGCAGTGGTTTGTTATTTGGTATAGAGTCTTTTTATGACATACATAATGTATATATTCTTTCAAGTTAGTCTGTCTCGTTGTTAGAACAAAGTCTAGCTTTGCATGTCTACTTGTATGTTTAAGTATTTGCATATTATTATTTTTCTATCCATGTTTCTATCATTTTTCTCACAAAATGCCTATAATTCACTGAGGACTGGTGGTTCACACCTATAATCCCAGCTACTTAGGAAGGTGAGATCTGAGGATTACAATTTGAAACAAGTCCAGGAAGAAAAATCCCTGATAGACTCTATTTTTTGTAGCAATAGGAAATTTTATTCAATTTTTAAAATTTATTGTAAAGGTGGGCTGTGAGTTTGGCCTAGTGGTAGAGTGCTTCCCTAGTATGCAAGAAGACCTGGGTTCGATTCCTCAGTACCACATACACAGAAAAAGAGCCAAAAGTGGTGCTGTGACTCAAGTGGTAGAGCTCTAGCCTTGAGAAAACCCAAGGACAGTGCTCATGCCCTGAGTCCAAGCCCAGGACTGGCAAAAAAAAAAAATATTGTAAAGGTAAGGAACCGGAGGTTTACGCTTACATAAATAAGGTAATGAGTAAATTCTTTTTAAACACTGTTGTCCTCTTGCTTATTTTCTCCTACTACCACTCCTCTCCCCCTCCCACAAGTTGTAAAATTCATTTTTAACACAGTTTCATCCTTTGTGCTGCTGTTTTTATGATTTCTTTTCCCTTCCACAGATAAGATAAGATTATATGCAAGACAAAGGGTACAGAAAACTAAAACAGAAAGAAAACTAAAATAACTGCTTACAGGCCATAAAAGAACCTCTTGTTTCCAATTCTTGTCTATACACATATAGAAAACTACAGTTAGATCCTTATATATCACCTTGCACTTGAATCAATTCCAGATGGATCAAAGGCCTTAAGGTAAAAGCAGATACCCTGATAGAGTCTTATCTCCAATTAACTCACACACAGTGAGGGTTGAGACATGATTCAAATGTTAGGGCACCAGAAAAGCCAGGTGTGAACATGATGCTCTGATTTCAAGTTTCAGGATCAGTACATGTGCACTCACACGTGTATGTGTGCAGGCACACTGTTACTACATTTTTTTCACACTGTGACCTATACATCCGCAACTGTTTTGTACCACATACCTCATCTCACTCCTCCCCTGTTCAGGGGAATATGAGTTAAGGCTTCCGGTATACCCTCTCCTGCTGAGATTAGCTCTACTATACCTGGATAATTTTAAACACAGTCTACAGCGGTGACCTCTTTTTGTATGTACCCCCAATATACTGTTTGTGCTCTGTTTTTCATTGTTCTTCCACTGGGCCTTCATCATCAAAATTCTATAATTTATACAGAGTTCAAAGTTTTCATAAAATAGCAGATCCCAGCCATATATTATAGAAGCAAAAGTAACATTCATCCATAGTTACTTTTTGGTGCTAAAATAGAAATTTTAAATGTGTAATTTTAATTAACAATGCTTAAATATATTAGACCCTGCTTGATTTTAAAAAGGGTTATGCAGGGGCCTGGAGTTTGGCCTGGTGATAGAGTGCTTGCCTAGCATGCACGAAGACCCGGGTTCAATTCCTTGATACCACATATGTAGAAAAAATCTGGGAGTGGTGCTGAGGCTCAAGTGGGAGAGCTCTATCCTTGAGAAAGTCCAAGGACAGTGCTCAGGCCCTGAGCTCAAACCCAGGACTGGCAAAAAAAAAAAAAAAGAAGGTTATGCAGATTTGTGTTGGATTTCAATTATGGTAATTAAATCCTAAGAATTAATAGCATACATCTGTAAATTTTACTTGTTGGTGTTTTGTTTTGCTGCAAGCAATTTTGGAAATATGTCTTATATTAAGTACCTTCCAAGAGCCTGAATCCTTCAAGTAAAAAACTGTCATTTAACATGAGATACTTCCAGACTATATGCAATCCATATATCCCTATACATTGACATATTACTAAGATTTTTAAAAGCTTTTCTGGCATTAGATGGAGGGTTATATTAACAGTTGTAAGTACTTTGTAAAATAATATAAACAAAAGAAAACAAAAGAGTTACCAGTGACTCTTGTTCTAGCACTCTAAGGCAAATATAATCCTCTTCACATCACAAATCTCCTACCAATTACTCATGAGGCTCACAACTATTCTACATAATTTTCTGTCTTTGAAATTCATATTGTCAGATACAGAGGTATTTGAAACCCCACTAAATGAATCACCCTAGGGTTCCTTCTGACAAAGACAGCAAACAGAGAGTACTAAAAAACTATACATTTTTTTATATTGACACTCCAAGAAAATTCAGATTCCAACACCTGCTCTAGTCCTCTTGAGTTCCTTACATTTTGGATTGCTCAAAGCTTTTAAAGTCTTAACACTAGCAAAACTGGCAGTAAACTTGGAATTTTAATATTTTAAGGCTACTATTATTTTAATATACCTTGGATAAGTGTTACAGATAAAGTGCTCAGAGGAAACAGTTCATGAGGAACATAAAGGAATCCATTTTGGGGACCAAACATGGACATTTTTTCCACAAGTGAAGAAAACCTGGATTGCCTGGGCTCTACTTGCACCGAAGAAGCTAAGCCATCACCAAAGACTGACAAGCATGAAGATAGCACGTGGTTTTCTCAGCTCAGAGCCCTGTTCCTTTTATCAAGCCACAATTTCTGCTTCCTACTTTCAGGCCAATCAACTATTTTTTAATCAGACATTTTGTGCACCACACAATGTGGAGGTCAATTGGATTTGAAAATCTGCCTGAGACTGTCATCCTTACCTTTTTTCTTTTTACTTTCTGCCACCCAACAATGGTTGAACAGCTGGACTTAAAATCTCTCACAGGTACAATGGAAAGAAGACAAGCAATCAATCAATCGCCTTCAAGCTTCCAAGCCATGAGAGAATAGATTAAGACCTGGTATGGTCAGGCTGATTTCTGTTTCTCACATTTGGCAGAAAAGCATCTGCATCTGTGTTCCTTGAGCACTCTGAAAACAATCACCACACTGGAAATTTGAAGGCCCTGGATACTACAGACAACACCCCTACTGGATGGACCAGAAAGACCCATCCACTGGACATAGGAATTTGTTTACTTATGAGAAACCTGACAAGCACCTTAGGCAGACATCTGAGACAGGTACTCTGCCCTTCATATGGACACAGTCAAAGAATTACAGTCTAAGAATCAAGAATATAATTTGAAGGAAATGTAAGAACCTGCATATTAAATTGATTCCATTTATGCTCCAGTTACCAGGTTTGTTTCCAATGTTTTTTCTTTTAAGGCTGATAACCATCCTCCCGTTCGTGCTTGGGCTCATACAGTCTCTTAATCTGTTAATGGTCTGTATTAGTTATTCATCAAATATTTTATGCTTTGGGTTGGAACCTGACCAAGTTTTCTTTTAAGTTTCATGCTCTCTTAAAAAAATCTTACAGTCATCAAACCTAAATCATCATACAAAGAATATAATATACTCCCCAGAGACATACTACCATTAAACCAAAGCTGACTATCCATTCCTTTCAAAAAAAAAAAGCACACTAAGGCAGATACTGAAATCTTTAGTCAAAAATTATTCAAAGGTAACAAAATTCTTGTGGATATAGATGTTAGTATTTTCAAAATTATGCCTTACCCACTTTTGCTACCTCTTCTATAAAAACATCTACCCTGAGGCTGGGGTTTTGGCCTACTGATAGAGTGCTTGCTTAGCAAACACATAGACCCAGGTTCAATTCCTTGATACCATATATATATAGAAATGGTGCTGTTGCTCAAATGGTAGAGCTCTAACCTTAAGAAAGCCCAAAGACAGTGCTGTGGCCCTGAGTTCAAGACACAGTACTGGCAAAAATAAAATCAACCAAACCTGAGCTTGCCAGATACTAACCTAAGACAATTTTTCAGTAATCCTCCTTTAAAACTTGAGAAATATTTCATGTACAGACTCTCAGTGATATTTTTTCTTTTTCTTTTTTCCTTACTGACTAAAAAGAAAAAATCAGTGAAATTACAATGGCACCCAAACCAGCATGAAGGAAACCGTAACATTCACAACACATATATAACAACCAACAAGGTATCTTCCCATATCAGCACTGCACGTAGGGTCTTCCAAAGCCAGGGAGAAAAATAAAATGTCTGCTGTAAGAAACCAGAGCAAGAGAGCTACTGAACAGAGACATTACAATCAGGAGCTGTGATCCAAAGAAAATCAGAGGGAAAAATCAAGAGGAATTGTGATCATTAGAGAAGAAGAGAAGTGGTTAGAGAAAGGAGGGGCTAGAGACACAAAGGTCACCAGAGCCCAGGGCGACAGTGATGGATTCAGAAAGAAGTAATTTTGTAATTTGCTCTTTACACACACTAAGACTAGATTCAAAAGATTTAAGTATATTTCTCATTGTATTTGACCTCCCAATTTCATCTTGCTTCTGTGTTTGTTGTATATCAGAGCTAGCAAAACGAGTAAAGATAAGTCAGTTCCAAACTGATTTATTGCTATCCAATTAGGAAGTTCTTGGCTCACTGATCAGAAACAAAGATTAAAGAGAAAAAGAGATACTACAAAGGCTAAAAACTACTGCAATCTTCTCTTTGAACCAACTACACAAAAAGATATGCAGGACCTAATTTAGTATGGGTTATAAATCACTGCAAGGGCTAAAGTGAAAAAAAAGCAGATGTTAATATTTTAAGATATTTCTTCTGAATTTTGGTGTATTATCTCACTGATAAGAATATGCTTTAATGCAAAAGCCATATAATGAGTGACTGTTGTCCTTAATGTACGATGCTATCGCTCATCTCTTTTGCCATCCCTTGGTTATCTCATATTGTTACAATTTTTCACCTTGTTATCTGATATATTTTATATGTGCTTAATTGGTTATTTGAAATTAGATAGGGAAGGGGGAATCAAGATAAGTGGGGGGAGGATGGGAGGGAAATGGGGACCATGTCATGAGAAAGGGTATCAATGTTTGTGAAGTTATGCACCTTCTATCTGGTGAATATAATGTAACCATTCTAATAATCACAATAAAAAATTATTTATAAAAAAAGAATATGCTTTAATGAAGCTTAAAAATGCCCTTGGTTTTACTCTTGTCACAGAATAAACATATCCAATGTAAGACAATAATCCCATAGATTTAAAGAAATCTATCAATAAAAGATTCTGTACAGATTTGAATAAATGTTGGTATAATTGTTATTTGGCCTGCTTTTTATAATGGACTAGGTCTTCTAAATCAGTAAAGACATTGGTCAGGATCAATGCATGAATAAGTAACACCATGAGGTCAATGGATTTGTTGTGGTCTAATTATCTAACAGATTATTGTTTTGTTAATTACATGATTCTAATACTTCAACATATTAGTTACAAACACTCATAACTTTGACATTTTTAAGCTAATGCACATAGAAAAAGTTGTAGAACAGTTAAAATCATCTGTAAACTAAGGAAATGAAAAAGTAATAATAACATGGACAGAAATGGAAACATCTACTAATATACGTGGTGGGCATGAAATCTATTAAGAAGAAGAAAAAAGAAAAAAGGAGGAGGAGGAAATAGAGGAGGAGGAGGCACCAGCAAAGGATTACTAGGCATTAAGAAACATGGGTTTTAGATCCTTATAAGTTGTGTGATATTTGGCAAGTTATAATCTCCATAAATTTCCATTTTCTCTTGATCAGTCAGCTCATCTTATGTCCCAGGATCATTATGACTATTAAATTATATGATGTAAGTAGCATTATTTTCTATGATAGAACTCTATATAATATAAATTTATTACTACTATCAATTTGAAGCTCAAGAGAGGAAATAACCAGAAATAATGAAGAATAAATTTGATTAGGTATTAGGATTATTTAATCACAGAATGCTATTAAATTTCATTAACTTAATTTCAAATGTACATTTTTAAACTTGTTTATCCAGTGATAGCTAGTATTCCTTTTACAAATTCTTATCAAAGAGAAAACCATAATTTAGATGAAAAAATAATAAAGTCATTTCTTCTCTTCTGGTGTACATGGACATAAATGTAAAGGCAGCATCCTCTAGCTAACTTCAAAGAAATTATAAATATTGTAATAACCTACTTCTTTCTATAAGCTTTTTAAGAATTATAGTCCTGTATTTCTGCGAATGCTAGAATTTTCAAAGTGGAGGTTAAAATAGAGCAGTACACACAATCAATTTTTCAATCTGAAGCTCTTGAAGAGAATTTCCTCACGAGTAGGTCCTAGATATACAGATGTTTGAAACGTGTTCTTTGAAGATAACCTTTTCAAGGAAATTTATTATCTGGTGATAGCCTTAAGAAAATTAGAAATTTCTGTCAACTAAAGAAGCTATTTCTGAATAAGTTTGGTAAAACTAGATATATGACCGTAATCACAGCCATGCAATGGTGAAAAGCCATCACTTATCTATTCCTTTCTTCCAGATTACATTTTCCAAATATCTAAGTCTTGTCTGGTTATATGCAACCCCTTTATTTCTTGGTCAATCTTGATCATTTTGTTTTATCAAATTTATGAGTACCTTCATCTCTACTAGTTTCATTTTATTACTCAAAGGAAGCCTTAGTATGGGTAAACTATGTAGATTTACCAATTGTTACTCAGATAATAACATTTAATTTACAAAACTGAGAACTAAGTGATTCTGCATAGATTCTGCATAGACCTTTTTTCTATCACCATTGAGTTATTGCGTAGTAAATAATAACTAAGGAAAACTAGTGACTACTTCAGATGGTTACTACATAAATATTAGATGGACACAAATCAAAGAGAAAAATATATCATTCAAAATTGATAGACACAATACATTAGGAGGCAGACAAACCCTGCAACTGCTCAAGTTACCAAGAAACCCTCAGTAGAAATAGAACCAGATGAGGGAGGAGTATATTTACATGAAGTGTTCTTGAGGCGAGGCTGTATGAAAAATCACTTTCATAAGTTTCATTAGGTGGAATACAATCTGCAGTGGATATGGCCACATAGCTATGACAACATAGCTTCTAGAGACATTTGTGTGGATTCACTAAATAAGCTGTATAGATTGACAGACTGTTGTCACCAACTCTCCTCAGGCCTACACACCTTCCACACTACTCCTACAAATGTTAAATAAATAAACAGTATTCGTCTTGAAGAGGAATCAAATTAGTATGCTATCCAGGAAGCCAGATGTCACTTTATGTGATCAGAATTTTATTCAAGATGCTCCTCTCTGCCAGCACCACTGATTGGGAAGGCCACTGCTAAAACCAGAGAGGGATGAAAGCACTCACCTAGAAAAGAAATACCCAGCATCTGAACTAAGACAGTAGCTGTAAAAGGGAAGAAACCCCCTTGAATTCATGAACTTGGATGTGAGAATTTAGGGAACAAGTGAGAGGAGCAGAGTAAGTTCTTAAGTCAAGTATTTTCAGTTGAAAATTAGGAAGTCAAATTACATTGAGTTTAGGAAGAAATGGGAGAATAAGAATAATATGTACTTTTTTCTTATTTCGTGAAGAGATTTTTTTTTTGCCAGTCATGGGCTTGAGCTCAGGGCCTGAGCACTGCCCTTGGACTTTCTCAAGGTTAGAGCTCTACCACTTGAGCCTCAGCACCACTTCAGGCTTTTTTTTCTATGTATGTGGTACCGAGGAATAGAACCCGGGTCTTCATGCATGCTAGGCAAGCACTTTAACCACTAGGCCAAACTCCCGGCCCCAAGAGATTTTTTTTAATGATGATTTTAATTTTCTTTTCCAATGAGCCATTTGTGGAAAAGAGATGTGTCTCTTGTAGATGGTAAAATGGATGGATCTTGCTTTTTGAAACAACTAATCAACCTATGTCATTTAATAGGAGAGTTTAGTCCATTAATACTGAAAATTATAATTGAGAAATGTTTGGTAATTTTTGCCATGTTATACACTTACTCAGAGATTGTGCCTCATCTTTTATTACTATATTTATCTGGTTCTGTGGTGAGGGGCCTTTTCTCTACAGTATCTTGTTCTTGTTGGTTTTCTATAGTCCTGGCTTGGTGGAAATGAATGCTTTCCATTTTTTTTAATTATGGAAAGTTTTTGTATGTCCTTCAGTTATGAAGCAGAGCTTTTCTGGGTACAGTATTCTCAATTGATAGTTTGTCTTTAAGGTGTGGCTTACATCATCCCAGTCTTTCCTTGCTTTCATGGTCTGTGTTGAGAAATCTGTAGTTATCCTGACTGGTTTCCATTATAAATAATGTTTTATCTCTGAAAACTGTAAGAATCCTTTCCTTGGTCACTACTGATCCTATATGGATCACAATATGGTGGTTGGATGTTCTTTTCTGGTCTTTCCAACTTCATACAGGGATATGCACAGTGATGTTTAATCAGTAGCAGATTAATTCAGCCCCAATGGGAGGTATTTATACCACAGAAATTAGTAAACACTATAAATTTGAGCTTTGGTCCCCATTTAGAAAGCTGATGGCTAAGCCTTAAATACCACTAGTAAGAGCATTGTTTTGTTGGATGATATACAAGCTAGATTTAGATCTTTCTTTTTCCTGTCTAGGTCCGGAAGAATTTTCCAAGATTTCCAAACTCCTAACAGTTTCAGAGTTGCTACTTCATTCTTTCCATGAAAATATACAATAACAGCATCCTTCATTTGCTAAATAATACTAGAAAGAAAAAAATACCTTCTATCTTCTTCTTTGTTGTTGTTTTGCCAGCTATTGCTATTGCTTCCTAACAGGAAAGTAATTACTAGTCTCTCTCACCCATCCATTCATCCATTTCTGACTATTTAGATCTTCAGTTCAGTGAGGCATAAAGGCTGCTCTTATTTCTCCTCCCTCCTGTACTGTGCAAAATCAAATGACTATTGTGGTGGTAAAGTATGTCAATTATTCCACTGCTTCATAACTCTATTTTAATAAGTTTCTGATAACAGTAGGAACAGAAAAAAAGTGTTTTGAAATTCTGGGAGGTATTTGAAAATGTACATTTTCTCATCAGAGGATAACTTCAGTTCATTCACATAGCGCTCACAGTCATTATGCATTCTTGTCACCTCCTGTCAGGATACAGACATGTAGTGACAGACAGGAATATTGTATTTATGCAGTTATATGATAGTACCAGCAACATTCAATATACCACTCAACAATAATAGGCACTTTCGTCCTTAAGGCTATATAGCATATGCCATAACAAATGTGTAAATGCATTAAATAAAATCAAATACAATAAAATAAAAAACATGGAAATCTGAGATTCTTTCAAATACTTGCCTGTAATCTCCCTTTGAAAATGAACTAATTATGCTAACAGAATACTTCTCTATCAAATGCTAGATGTTGATGTCATAGATATTTACCAACTCAAACCAAAAATCAATTGATATCTTGTATTTTAGTTCCAAGTAAAATCTCTAATGAGAAAACCAATATCTACTAATCCTTTAATAGGAAAATACCAAAAGCAGGAAGAAAAATAGATGGAAATCATGCTTATTTTCTAGTTTTTTTGTTAAGGCATGATCAAAATAGCCCATAAGTAAGAATTAGATCTCCATATAAAATACAAGTGTGGGAATCTATTCAATTGCTATAAAATCTGTATGACTGTGTTAGCTGTATAAGGAATGGATGTTTTACTAACTTTAGAAAACCCATCAGTAAGTGGGGTAAAAATTTTGTAGCTCAAATTAAAGAACATATAATCAGATATGCTGCTTATTTACTAAAAACATCATTTTGTTTATAAAAATAAAGCAAAGAATCTAAAATTATTGAACCAAAATAATCAGTTTCATTAACTCAATTTACTAGAAAATGATTAAAGAGAAGTTCTTAGCCATTTTCCTCTCTTTTGTAGTGTGAGATTCTCCAAATCAAATTATTGCCATCATTTAGCAGCTGAGTAAATTTGGGCAAATTATTTAACTTTCCTGGTTTTGAATTTCCTCAGTGGTGAAATGGGGACCATGTTAGAAGCTATCAGTGATGTGGACTTTATATAAGATTAAATTGGTAGTCCACTAAAAAGGAGTATATTACAAAGTTTATGCTGAAAAAATACTAGTCATTAGTGATATACTTATTTTGTGATTACATGTTTTAATTATTATAATTTGACCACATTATGACAAACCAGAGACTGTAGCTACATAGAAAAAAATAAGTCCAGAAGTTTGAACAAAAGAAACACCCTGAGCTCAAATCAATACAAATTATACAGCTATGTACTTGCAGAGAATAACAAGTCACAGCTGCAGCCAGACCAAAGTAGTTTTTCCTTAAGTAACATCAAGTTGGCCAGAAATCCAAAAGGCAAAAGTGTACCCAGAAGCAAAGTCTATGGCTTCAGTTACAATTCTACTCTGTACACACAATCAAATTTGCATGTTATATTAAAACTTTAGGTTTTGACTTTTCAGCCCATTCACCAATTAACACCCTAGACTTAATATGAACTCTTGCGTATTGTATTGTTAACAAAAGAATGTTTCAAACAAAGTAAGTTCCAGGACATTAAAATCTAAGTCTCAGAATACAAACTTTTTGAGATCATCCATCTTCTGTCTGAAGGAAATTGATACAAAGCATAAGATACTGTAGGCATTAGTCAACTGAAACCCAGTTTTTAAAGTAAGACATAAAAGTCTCAGGGACTTTTCTGCCCAGTGTGGCTTTGAACTTCAATCCTCAGATCTCAGCTTCATGAATAGGATTATTGACATGAGGCACTGGTGTCCAGTTTAGAAAAGAATATTTAGTGGAATCCATGAACTTCATGACACAAAACTAACAACTGTGTAAGCTATGTGCTATTACAAAACACCACAACATAGAGAAATTGTATTTGTTTGCAAAAGCCTAAATGGCAAATTAAGTTTCCATATTAAGATGCAAAAATGTGTAGATAATATATTACTTTATTTCTTTCCCTGAATTTATACTGTGATGTTATCACTTAAGGATAATTGTATTTTTGTGGTTTAAGTCTTTTCCATTTTAAGTCAATCTGAATGGTAAATCTAAACTGCTCTTTGTAATTTGCGAATACATTTACTGATTTCCTTTAAAGGATTAGTTTCTTTCTGCATTATTATTTAGCTACTTTAGTGTTCCTATACATGATAGCTTTTTTGTAGAATGTAAAACCTGTTATAATCTCTTACTGTTAAAATTTTCTCCTAAATCTTAAAGTTAAAAAAATTCTACAATGCCTATTGCTAATCTAAACCAATAACTATAATTGAGTCTTTTATGCATCTACTTTTTGTTATGAATAAAGTCAAAGCTATATCTTAATCACAAAATTCTTATTCACTTATCTGCAAAGGATAGAGGAAAGGAAAGTCTGTATTTCATTTATACCTAGAGTTAACCTTTAATCAACACCCCTGAGAACTTCTATAGTAATGGCATTATCTCAGTATGCAACCCTAGAAAAAGGCACCTCTGATAGGAAGGCAGAGACAGTAAAATGTTCTTAATGGTGAACCAAATTACGTTTTTCATTTCTGTATTTGACCAATGAAGCTGTTCATGTAGTAAATTCTTCATTATCTAGATGAACAGCATGTGCCCAGCCAGATATATCAAAAATTACAGTTAATAAAGGTACACAAAGTATAGATAGCCTACCATCAAAAACCTTTAAGAACTTAGGCTCAATGGTTTCCCTCATTTGTCATAATCAGTAGAAACCTTGGGCTCTCCTAGCAGAGATTTGCAATAGAGCAAAACCTTGATACAAAAGGCTATATAGCAGGACGCTAAATGAAAGTATCTCTAGGATATAGAAACATAAGCCATATAATGCATGATTGTTGTTGTTAAGGTACTATGCTATCTCTCATCTCTTTTGCTATCCCTTGGTTATCTCATATTGTTACAGTATCTCACTTTGTTACCTGATATATCGGATATATTTGTATTTGGTTATTTGAAATTGGATAGGGAACGGGGGAAAACAAGATGGGGGGGTAGGGAGGAGGGAAATGGGGACCAAGACATGTGAAAGGCTATCAATGTATGGGAATTAATGCACCATCTATCTGGCAAATATATGTAACCCTTCTATTAATTACAATAAAAATATATGAAAAAAACCTTTAAAATACATGTTTATTCATGCTTCATGATATAGATATTCCTAGGAATGAACAGGAAATAGGAAAACCTACAGTTTTCAGTTGCTCCTCCTAGCAACTGAAAGGTTAATAGACAATCACAGAATAAATTGGGTGACCTCAATGTTTATGAACAAGAAAAGAGAAGCAACTGTAGTAAAACAATGAGAGCTCATGTTAGCTGTTCACTTACTCAATTCTTGAGATTGGGATAGGTTCACCTAGGCACTAACACATTCTTTATAACAGCTCCATAATTCATGTGAAACAGCCATTTTAGAAATGGAGAAACTAAAGCTCTAATTTAAAAACTTATTTAGGGTCAAGTAGCTTTAAAAAGTGACAAAGTTGGGTGTTAGTATCTAGGTCTTTCAAAGTTTCAATTTCATTTAACTTACTAAAATCTCTACCTAATAATTAGAAACCTTATTGTTTTATTCTGTGGAAAATAAAACTTCATTTTTTAGTCTTTGGGAAAAAATTTTGTCAAAAATACATATTAAAAAATTTTGCCTCACTTTTAAAAAGTATAGCTATCAGACAATAGACAAGTACAGGTATATAAGTACAAGTTTGTGCTTCCTTATAAACATATTGCTGGTACAACAATAAGAGGGAAGTCAGATTGCTGTAGAGCAGGAAGAGACGGGGGAGAGAGAAGGGAAAGGAGGAAGGAAGGAAGGAATGAAGGAAGGAAGGAAGGAAGAAAGGGAGGGAGGGTGGGAGGGAGGGAGGAAGGGAGAACAGAGGAAAGGAAAGAAGGAAAAAAGGGAGAGAAAGAGAGAGGAAGGCAAAGGAAGGGAGAAAGGAAGGAAGGAAGGAAGGAAGGAAGGAAGGAAGGAAGGAAGGAAGGAAGGAAGGAAGGAGGGAGGGAGGGAGGGAGGGAGGGAGGGAGGGAGGGAGGGAGGGAAGGAAGGAAGGAAGGAAGGAAGGAAGAAAGAAAGAAAGAAAGAAAGAAAGAAAGAAAGAAAGAAAGAAAGAAAGAAAGGAAGGAAGAAGGACGGAAGGAAGGAAAGAAAGGGAGGAAAGAATATTATATACCACTCAAATCTGTTAAGATTTTTTTTGGTAGGTCATAGGGTTTGAACACTCGGCCTGGGCGGTTGTCCCTGAGCTCTTCAGTTCAAGACTATGGCCCTACTTCTGGAGCCACAGCGCCACTTCCTATTTTCTAGTGGTTAATTGGATAAGAGTCTCATGGTCTTCAGAGTCCCCGCTGGCTTTGAACCGTGATCTTCCAATCTCAGCCTCCTGAGTAGCTAGGAATACAGGTGTGAGTCACCGTGTTGTGAAAATCTTTTATTTTTTTAGTTTTGAAATTTGGTTTTCATAGATTCTGCAGCAAATGTGCAAAATTCTAAGAAAAATATTCAGATACAAGAATGTTCATGTTGATAGCTCAAAACCTAGATACATAAGGCCATATAGGATGAGTCTAAATGAAAGGATCTCCAGGATATGGAAACAAGAGTCATATAATGGGTGATTGTTATTCTTTTTTTTAAATTTTTTAAATTTAAACTTTATTGTAAAGTGTGATTGTTATTCTTAATGTACTATGTTATTTCTCATCTCTTTCATTGTCCCTTTTATTCTCATATTATTTCAGTATCTTACCTTGTTATCTGGTATATTTTATATACCATTATTTTTTTATTTGAAATAGGAAAGGGAAGGGGGAAAACAAGATGAGGAGGTAGGGGCAGGGAAATGGAGACAAAAACATAAGAAGGGGTATCAATGTGTATGAAGTAATGCACCTTCTATCTGGTGGATATAACTGTAATCTTTCTATTACAATTTTTAAATTTAAAAAAAACGAATGCTTCTGTTGGATAATCATGGGATTCCTCATTTGTTTATCATCCAACAGAATTTTTTTGCCAATCCTGGGACTTGAACTCAGGGCCTGGGCAATATCCTTGAGTACTTTTACTATCCTCAACTAGCACTCTGCCACAGCACCACTTCTTGTATATGTGATACTGAGGAATGGAACCGAGGACTGCATGCATGCTAGACAAGCACTCTACCACTAGGCCATGCTCCCGACCCTCCAGCAGAATTTTAAAGTAAGAAAAACTGATGTGGCTGGATTGTATTCCTACTAAATGATCTTAAGGTATATACTGGTTGACTGTATACTAGCCTATCTACAACTCGTTGGTCAATAACAGCTTACAAATAAGTATGCTGCCTCCACCAAACTTCCAGTGACTGTCATTGTAAGAATACCAGGGAGAGCTCATCACAAGTCTTGTGTGGAATTTGAAGCACTTTATAAACTAGAGATCCAGCTCCTTCTGTCTGTACTTCCCTGCCATAAATATTAATTACTGTTTTGACTAACAATATGAGGCACATGCACATGTATTACATATAACACTATTTTTAAAGGTTTATTTCACTACATTTGAACAACATTCTCCCTCAAGATTTTAATCAGGCAGCCCTGTTTTTCCTCCAAGGAATTTAGTTTCCAAAACCCAGTCATGGAGCAAGCATTTTCTGTAAGCTATTTTCATAATGAGTACAAGCTTTGCATGGAATCAGAATATAATACACAATTTATGTATTTTACTAAAAAGGAGCTCATTAAGATGATATGCTTCATTTTCAGGAAGAATCTGAGCCCCTATCTGCAGTCCAAATGTCAATGGTATTTGTATGAGAAGTAAACAGGAACAAGGATCTTCAAATTATAGAGATTAAAAACATTCAGCAACCTGTTGTAGACTGAGGTTCTGTGAACAGTGGCTGATTATTCTAAAGAGGTTCTTGACTCTCATTTTCCTGACTGCTATTACCAATAGAAATACCATAGCAGTGCTGAAAAAACAAATGTGCAGTAGGAAACTCAAAAACTATATCTAACTTTGCAGAACCCAACATTGAGACTGATAGAGTGACCCAACCTGGGTAGAGGCACACAGCTTCATATGTTGTAAACTACTTGTTATTTATTCTTAGTATGTTTATGTATCACACAAATGATGATGATTTATTACAATCATTATCTATATTAGCAAAGAAATGTTATATAAACTGATAAGAATTCTCATTAGGATTTGGTAGCTCACTTTTATAACCCTAGCTACTTAGAAGGCTGAGGTCTGAGAATCTTGGTGTCACATCAGCTTGGGCAGAGAAGTCTGTGAGACTCTCATCTCTGATTAAAGAGCAAAAGACTGGAAATGGAGCTGTGACTCAAGTAGTGAATGTGTTCAATGACTAATGGAGGTAGAATTAAAACTCAAATTCTACATATAGGATATTTCACTTTAAAAATGACATTCATACCTGTTCTCAGCCTTAATATCTACAAAATCGTAACAGGAAAAATAAATTCCTGTCTTGTATGTCCATTACAGAGCATACCAAGAGTCTCCAGAGCCATACCACTTTAGAAAACAGCCAGCTACAATTCTTACTGGCAGTGTAACTTGAAAAGGGCCAGTGCATGGAAGAAATTTTCTAAAAACTCTTCTGTTTTTGGAACTAGAAACAGTATGACCTAAGATAACTGAAAAGTATAGATGCTGCTCAAATAAGCACAAGAAAAAGCAAAAACAGAAATCCTCATTCAAATAAAGTTTCCCTTCTCTGAAGGAGCTTAATTTTTTAATGGCAAAGTACTAGACAAAATTTTACTTTCCTTACAATGCTAAAAGTAACTTCCAAGAAATATCCGGGTATCTTTTAAATATTCAAGTAGCAATGGAAATCGTTACAGAACACCAGACTTCACAGGTGGGTTTGCATCTTCATGTTAGATAAATAATTTGTTTCAGTTCCACGCTGTGACTCATATTCCCGTTCCTTTTAATAACCTTGGCTTTACTTTCGGTTTCCTTCCTGTCCAACAATAAGGAAGATTATTAGTCTCCTGTCTTCAGTTCAAAAATTCCATTTTTCAAATCTGCAATGGCTCAGATTCCTAGACAGTGGCCTACAATTCCTTGTTACAGAAATAAAGTCTTATTTACCTCCCTCACTTTGACAATATAAACTCCAGGGCAACTTGGGTTATCTCAGTCTATATTTTTTTTATACAGAAAGCATGGTGATGAATGTTTTCACAGATAACACGTGGAAACCAGAAGCCAGGTCTACAAAATGAACCTTAAAGAAAATTTAAATTACAAATACTGCACCGAAGCTACCCTTTACTTCTGTGGCCCCTCATCACCCACAATGGCACAAGCCTCATTACCTAAGCAAACCAACCACCAAGGCCTGGTGACACTGACAAAGCTGCAGGATGGATCTGTGAGAGAAACAGATGAGAGGGGATTCTCCTTTAACAACCTCACTTCTGCTCCTTTTGCAAAGCTGAAACATATCAAAGCTAAGCTTTTTTTCCTGCTGGTACCCTAAGAGCAATTATTTTGTCTTCCTCAGCCTCTTTGGAATAGGTCTTACCATAGTTAAGCAAGCGGCTCACGTATCTTGTCAATCAAACCATCAAATGGTCTGACTCTCTGCTGGAATAACGGAAATTAAAGAATTTATACATGCAACATACTATTCCAAAAAAATCAATTTGGAGTATTTTTTTGCTCGCCAAGCCAAACACTCTGTTTGAGTTCACATGAAGGAGTTCAAATATTTTGTACTATTCAATCATCATGAGAAAACTTGAACTACCAACCTACCTGATTACATCCACCTGAAATATTTATTATTATAGTTAACCATTTAAAAGCAGAAATAATGAATTCCTCGTGGTTGAATGCATCATCATTATCAATGCCAGTGACCATACAAACAGCAGATAGTACAATGATCATAAATCTTTTCCACATTTTAAGAAGTTTCATAGGCCAGGACAGCACAAAGCATGTTCTCTACAGAAATAAACAAAACCACCTCGAAAAATCTCAATCACAAAGGAAGCAGATTGATTGGTACTGCACTTTCCACAGAGGAGATTAGCTTATGCCATCTACAGAGTCTCGGATAAACACCTTCTGGGCTTCTCACCAGTCTCTTCTCCAGGATGGCTCTTTTCTTATTGTTCTCTGGCAGCCTGTTGCCCTTTTTCATTTTATCTGGGACCATAATGGCAAGTCTCTAATGGCGCAAGGGCAGGAAAGAATAAATCAGGGATTTCTTTAAAGGTTTGCTTTGTTTATTTTCTGGAACTCACTAATCTGGTGTTCTTGCTGAACCTAAGGGGACAGGGATAATATATAATCCTTTGCCCTAGTCACACCTAGAATGCGCTCAAACCAACAGTATGCTGAACTGCAACCTTTCAGGGCTTAAGTTTACTTCTAACATAGCTAGCTGCCCAGTAATATACCCAAATTCTTTTTAGAAAAACATATATTTTTATTTTTTTAGCAATATGAACTTCCAGGGTTTCGTGAACAGTAATGGCACTGGATCACATGCTGAATAGTTTCCAATTGTCATGATCTGTAGGAATTAATTTCCCTCACATACAAATGATGTATTCAAGTGCTCCGATTCTTTTACAAGAACAACAAAAAAAAAAAAGTAAAAGTTGCCACTCCAAATTCAATGGCTGCCCTTGTTTGTTTGACTTCCACTTCAGTGTGCTTGTTCATTAACATTGCCAAGATTTGTTAACACAAAAATAAATCCACTTTGGGGATATTAAGCATAATTCTTGTTATGACCAATGAGCATATATGGAGTTTTTTCTAGTATTTTCAGGGTTGCAAGATGGCTGAACTTCCCAAAGACATTCACATATTTGCTTGCTAGCTTAGGGAGCAACATTCATTCATCGACCCCTTCATTTCTTCACAAGCTGAGACTAGTTCCCAGCCAGGAACTAGAGAAGACTCCAAAGGTTAGAACTCAGTTTCCCTTTTAGAATCTTTACTGCTTATTCTGCTTTATTTTTAGAGCATTAATGGGAAATTTGAGCTGAAGAGGTATATTGAACAAGGGTTAATAATAGCTGAGCACAGCTGAGTTTTTAAAAATCTTCTATACTGACATAACTGGAAACTTTTAAGCAAACCTCAACACAGACGAGAAATGGTGAGGAGGGAGAGGGGAAAGAGGGAGGGGGGGAGGGAGGGAGGGAGGGGGGAGGGAGGAAGGGAGAGGGGAGTGAGGAAGGGAGGGAGGGAGGGAGGGAGAGAGAGAGAGAGAGAGAGAGAGAGAGAGAGAGAGAGAGAGAGAGAGAGAGAGAGAGAGAGAGAATATAGAATTCATCAACCATACACTGAAAAAGAATTTGCAATAGAGCAAAATCTTGATACATAAGGCCATATAGTATGACGCTAATTGAAAGGACCTCTAGGATATAGAAACAAAAGCCATATAATGAATGATTGTTATCCTTAAGGTACTATGTTATCTCTCAGCTCTTTTGCTGTCCCTTGGTTATCTCATATTGTTACAGTATCTCACTTTGTTATCTGATATATTGGATATATTTGTATTTGGTTATTTGAAATTGGATAGGGAAGGGGGGAAAACGAGATGGGGGGTCGGGGGAGGGAAATGGGGACCAAGACATGTGAAAGGGTATCAATGTATGTGAATTAATGCACCTTCTATCTGGCAAATACCATGTAACCCTTTTATTAATTACAGTAAAAAAAATATCAGAAAAAGAAGAAAAAGAACAAAATGGTAAACACCCAATAAAGTAAAAAGAGTCCGATAAATTCAGAAATAATTTGCCATTTAAAAGGAATAACAGTCCAGCTACCCACTGAAAACTCACCTGAACTAACTAGGACTCTAAATATCTCACCTAAAGGTTAAATAGGCATGGTACTTTTGTGCATCATAACTTATCAAGCTACAATTATTTCTTTGTTCTCATTTTTGTGTGTTTTTTTATGTTTATATTGGCAAGGGAAAGTTTGCTTCACTTTCCTTGATCAGCTTTGGGCCATAAAGCATAAATATCTGAGACACACCAAATTTGAAATAGAATCAGAGACTCTAAATGCATGAAAAAAATTGACACAATCCAGATATCACATAATGACCTCACATAATGTGATTTTACAATGCGAACTGCAAGAGTGTTACTCCAATCAAGGGTGGGTTTTTTTAATTATCTTGGTAAATATTTCTTTAACATATTACAGAGAGACACCATTTAACTGCCATAGAATCAGAAATACAGAGAGTTTGTAGAGTTTCATGTATTAAACACATTAAAGAATTTTATCACTTTCTGAGGCAATAAATGGTAAAAGATCAAAGGTAACATAATAAATGCAACAAGGCTTTAACTTCAATCTACTTCAAAATTCATGTGAATACCCCTAAAGTGTTTTGTAATAATTTTCTGGATATGAATCAGATCATACAGTAGGTGCTATGTACAATTTTAGTATTCTGCCATTGTAAAGTGGGTTGTCTGCCTGAATCAGAACCCATGCTGTAACTATATGGACAAAAATAAATCCTTGCACAGAATAGCAAGAGATGTTGGATTGTTTCTAATGAAGTGGAACAGCTCTCATATATGTGATTTGCTAAAGCAAATTATTTATCTTTCTGTCTTTGTCATGGTTGTTTATAGTAGGAGTGTTACAGTTTATAGGAAAGGCCTGCTTGCAAAAGTGAAAGAAGCCAGATGTATAGGACAAATATTTCAATTTTTCACATATGAAATCTAAATTTAAAGAATGACTTAGAAAAAGAAAGGGGATGGCTAACTGTGGGGAGGGAGAATGGGAAAAAAGAGGGTGATAGGAGAGAAATATGATTACAGTACACTGTATGTATAAAATCATCAAATGAATTCCATTATTTTGTACAATTGAAATAGGCCAATACGTATAATTCATCTGCTGAATTTGAGGGTTTTTGGTGCAACATTATTTAGCAGACTCATAAACTTCAGTTAAACACTTTCTCATTAACTGTATAATTGGTGCAACAGTGATTTAAACTTAATAAGTATTAACGTTTTCCTTCCCAGAGTTAACATATACACACATAAAAACAATAACACACACACACACACACACACACACACACACACACACACACACAATCATGAAAAGAAAGACATTTGTGGCAAATCCTGCACTGACTTTAGGTTTCTGTGCCCAGGAAGTATGAACACCACCAGCTATCATAGCACTGCATCTAGGAATGTAGCATAGGCATGAAGATTTACCAGTAAATATTATTAAGCAATTATTTTTTCATTGCAACAATTCTACTACTTAATCTTGCTTAATTTATAAAATGAAAGGTTCATTTATAAGAAGGAATTTCTTTAGCCCCTTGAATTCCAGGCTCTAATACAACTTAATTGTTTGGGAAGTTATTAAGTAGTGACAAATTTGTTCATTTCAGAGAAATTGTAGTAAGATGTAACATATTTCAAAGTTCTTTTTCAAAACTAGTAAATCGATAGTGAAAGAATGCTTTGAAATTATAAGTCCTATTGGATACTTGTTACTGAAGAGACATCCTTCAATGATGATGTATTTTCTTTTTTTGAATATTTTTATTTATCCTTAAGTAGTTGGACAAAGGAGTTGCCATTCAACAAAGCAGCTTATGAATATAATTCATCTTGATCAATGTGATGTAATATTTTTACAACAGATAACATGAAGCAATTATAAATTCAATATTCATATCTAGTACATCCAGAATAGTTTTGTTTGTGTTATTTCAACATTTAATGACTGAGGAAATGAATCCCCCTTGAAAGATAGACATTAGTGTTTTTATGTCTTTAGGAACCAAGCATTATACCAACAGTATAACATACGTATTCATTATTATTAAGTGAAATGTTAATGTGATAATAGCAGCTATCACTGTAGTACCTGCTATGTGCCAGACACATGCACCTGGTATCTTACATAATATGGAAATCATACAGCATACTCTGTCTTCCATTAATAGGATAATGAGGGAAACAAATACTCACCATACCAGATACTCTAGCTTTTCACCATGTCTTTTCTTCTAATGGTAAAAGCTTTGTAGCTAGAATATAGATTCCAAGCCAGAGGTGATTTGTCCTCAGTTCCTTGCAAGCCAGGGAGGGTATATGTTGAAATTCTTGATATTAGATCAGGAGTAAAACAGCCAATTGAGTAGAAAAATCAGGGCTTCTTATCTCCAATTAACCAGCAAAAAGCCAGAAAGGAAATTTTAGCCCAAATGGTCTTGAACAAAAAAGCCAAAGTACCCAGTACCCGCACACACATATAAACACACACACACACACACACACACACACACACACACACTCCACCTAATTTGCTTGAATATAATCCATAGCCCCAAACTGGACTCTTTTCCTAGCTCATAATTAGAATGGCCACTTCAGCTGAGTTCCTGAATGACACATGGAACAGAGCAGACAGCCAGATAACAGCACTATCAGGGCCATTCTTTAAATATTTGGTGTTGATTTGTTATAGCAGATTTCCTACTTTAATATATCATAGACTATATATGTACACATGCAAACATACATATATGTTATTACAGTCTGTTACAAATGTAGGGCTTTGTTTCTACTTTTGCAGCTTACGTTCTTTAAGAATAAATACAAAATAAGACACTAAGAATGGTGAGAATTATAAATGAAACTAAATGACCTTTCGGTTGTATAGTATTGATCTTGAATTTTTTTTTTTTTGCCAGTCCTGGGCTTGAGCTCAGGGCTTGAGCACTGTCCTTGGACTTTCTCAAGGCTAGAGCTCTACCACTTGAGCCTCAGCACCACTTCTGGCTTTTTGCTATGTATGTGGGGTACCGAGGAATCGAACCCGGGTCTTCATGCATGCTAGGCAAGCACTTTAACCACTAGGCCAAACTCCCGGCCCTTGATCTTGAATTTTATGGTTTATATGACATGGCTGAAAATATTCTCATTTGATCTTTTTTACATTACTTTGGCTTTATAAGTGCTAACCTAAAACTGAGAAGTTAAGTGATTTGCCAAATAGCACACCATGAGCATAAGAGAAGGAATCAAAATCTTTGCTCTTTACCTTACCTACTCCTCGTAGCAAATAAAACTTACATTATACTTCCTCTTTGTGGCCATTTCTTTAACGTTTCACTAAGCACATTCTGCTGATTTAAACTACACATTTCAAGAAACAAAACACATTTTGCTTGGTGTTATTATGTTAAAATTAATGAAAAATCAGACTTTCTTCTTCCTCTATGCTTGAGCATGTCAGTCATAATCTAATATTCTCAGAAACCAGGTAGGCTTATACGAAAAAAATATGAAAAGAAAACTAAACTGATTGGTTTAAGTTCCCTTAGAGAAAAGCTTCCAAATTATCTTTTGGTTTTCATTAGCACAGTAACTGATTTAAAGCATTGCAAGTAGAAACTGACTGACTGTCAATTTGATTGAATCTTTTCTACAATGTTTATATAGATGAAAACAGCACATTGCAACCTACAAACATGCACAATTATTATTTGTAAATAATGATCAAGAAAAAATATCATTTCCAATAAAATCTAATCATTTCTTCAGAATATTTCTACATTCTTTTGCTAAGGTTACATATACATAACTCTACATTTGACCAAGAGCTTTCAGGCACAATCCTTGTACATGCAATTCTGTATTTATCTAATGGTTTTCCTGTGCCCAAGAAAAGGAGTAAAGCATTTCCACTAATTAATTTAAAAAGTAATAGAGATATAAATTATTCCTTATTCCCATAAATATGGGCTCATATTCAGATACAATTGTTTTCTTTATTCTAAAAATGCATAAACTATCAATTGCTAGTCAGGGAAGAATCAAACTCTCTGTGGGGGGAGGTTAGGGGATGGGGTGAACTATATGAAACAAAAATTACTGAAAAACAGCAAAGAGCAGAAATCTAAATGCAATGTAATATCGCTGACTTTTTGGTTCTTCAATACATTAGTTTAGGTTAAGGCGATTCATTCTGCTTCTGAGATACTTAATATAAATGAAAATATTGCATATCCCTTAATCACAGACAATTACTTCTAGATCTATTTACTCTACAGGATAAATCATTAATTACTCACTGGGTTAGAGAATTATTATTGCTGACTTCAGTAGGTCTTTCCTTAAAATCAACAGTATAAACACACTCCTTTCAATTAATTCAACCATAGTGATTTCAAAAGTTGGAACATATGTGAAGATAGTGTGTGTGATAACAATCTTTAGTGTGTGTGTGTAGTGTGTGTGTGTGTGTGTGTGTGTGTGTGTGTGTGTGCCTAGCACTGTACTTACGCTTTTGCATTCAAGGCTAGCACTCTACCACTTGAAAAAGAAAAAATCCACTTCTGGATTTTTTTTCTGGTTCATTGTAAATAAGATTCTCGCCAACTTCCCTGCCTGCACCGGCTTTAAACTGTGATCCTCAGATATCACTAGCTAGGAGTATCAGCATGAGCCACCGACAGCAGGCAAGGAGCCTGAACTCCGTCATCCACTTCCATGAATGGAAAAGAAATATTCACTGATCATTTGGCTCAAAGTCATCGCGTAAGTGATCATTCACATGAGAGCAAATTAAAAATGAAAATTCCCTCTTAAATTAGCAAGTAATGATTACTTAATTAGGAAAGGGGAAATGCTTGGTTACTTCTTTCTGGACCATTAAAAGGAAAGTAAAATCATTGGTGAGGTAATGAGGGTGGACATCCAGTGTGGCTGATTTCCAAGAAGAAATTAATGACCGGATCATTAAATCTTTCTAAAGCCATGCAACAGGTACTTTAAAGCACATGATGTCTTTATAAAGACATGAAATCTGTTTTCCTCTCTGTCACTGTGCCACATTGCTGCAATTCTTTCCCAAATTTCTGTGACCATTTATCATTATTTTCTAAAGTTGTTTGTCCGCAGAGCTCTTTGCATCCTGGATACACCCTCCCCACCCCCCCAATTCTGCAAGATGATCTCATCCATGTCATGAATTCGACTGGTGGCAAAATAACAATCAAAATTCATATATTCAGCACAACCCCATTTTATACCAGCAAGTGTTTTGCCCTTCTACTTATATATCCCAAAGGCCTCAAAATCAGTATTCTTAATTTGCTATATCTATTTCCCACTCTATACCAAGTAATCTGGCAGCCCTCTTTCATTCTCTTCATGAAGAATTCCAGTGCTCTCTTTCAGCATTCTGTCAGGGCTTTCTGGATACCTCCATTATTATCCGTGGCAGGCATACTAATCACCAGACAAGGAAGAAGAAAGAATATTAAATCTCCACTTGCTTTATCCCCTGAAGATGCACAACCTGACCTATGGATGTATTTTGCGATGTTTTCCTTTAAAATATTCTCTCTTCCAGCATTTTCCTCCTTCTCAGTCGGTGTCCACAAAGTCAGGATGGCAGACACATTATCTGCAACTACCCCCTCTTTAGCCTCAGCGCTGTGAAAACCACATACAAACATCTCCCTTGCAAACTCCCTTCATCCAAGCATGTCTACTGTGTAAACAAAATTCTAGAGAAAGTGTTGATCCCCAGAGACATCTGAACCTCTGTTTAGTCCTCTTATATACATTCAAAGGCACACAACATACAGAGAGACAAACACACATACATATATATAAAGAGAGAGAAAAATAGATACTCACAAATGTACAGACACAAAAAGACATAAACACACACACACAAACTCAAAGCATGCCTTTTACCCAACATTCACCTTCATCCAACTCACAGGGATAGTACTTTTTACTTGGCAATAAAAAGGAACAGGAATTTAAATGGGTGAAATTAAATGTATTTTATCAATTACTTTCAAAGTATTTAACATTCCTGATAGGCCTCTGGGATGAAGGCAAAAATGTAACTTACTAAAGATTTAGTGCCTTGTTGTTACTAAATCTGTGATCCAAAATCTACATCGCTGACTTGAAATAATTTGGGGATATTCAAGTTAATCTGATCCAATGAGATTCTCTTTCATTAAATCTCTTGTTAAAAAATACATCAAGTAGCAGGCTCATCAGTAAAAACCAATTCTCTTTAATAATTTTCTGCTGCATCATAAATTAGCACAGACTTGGTAATGTATAACAATACTGGCTGACTAGCTCAGTTCTAAGGCTCAGAAAGAAGCGCAGGAGCTTCTAGTTACTCAGCTCAGCTCTTATAGGTTAAAATGAAGGCATCCTCCAGGCCGCATTCTCATCTAGAGGTCAGGACCTCTTCCCAAGGTCATATTATCATGACAGAATTCGTCCCCTTCCACTCTAGAGCTGTGGGTCCTTCAATGGATCTCAACACAGGATGCTCTCTGCCTCCAGAGCCAATCACAATTCTTGACATGTGGACCCCTACAGATGCAAGGCACTGAGATTTTCCCCTATGTCAGAGGATCCAGTCCCTTTTAAAAGTTCAATTGTGGGGCCGGGAGTTTGGCCTAGTGGTTGAGTGCTTGCCTAGCATGCACCAAGTCCGGGATCGATTCCGAAAAAAGCCAGAAGTGGTGCTGAGGCCCAAGTGGTAGAGTTCTAGCCTTGAGAAAATCCAAGGACAGTGCTCAGTCTCTGAGCTTAAGCCCAGGACTGGCATTAAAAAAAAAAAAAAAAAAGTTCAGTTGATTGAGTCAAAATCATTTCTACTTTGTATTGCCTTACATTCCTACATGCCATATTTGTATTCTAAAACACTTAAGTCAACATAAATGAAAAAAATGCACGTTAATCTCCTGCTCTGTTAATGTTCATGAAGAGTAATCTAGACAACCAGTTCAGAAAAAAAAAAGCTCTTAAACCTTTGACAAGGATCATATATGTGCTTAAAACAAATAAGATAAAATATTAAAACATCCCCCTACATATTACATCTATTTATAGAAATGTAATAGAATCTTCGTAGTTAAGTGGCTTTAACTCTATCTTCACAGTGACTGTCACATTTATTTTATCATTAAAAAATCCATATATAGTGGTGGGACACTAATTGGTTTTATTTCACAGGTGGAGAAATTATGAATCTGAGAATGGATAAATGATTTTTCCTCATTGAGTAAGAAACAAAAGCAAGGAATGATTTCAATTTTTCTTCTCATGTGGCCATAGGTACTTTCAATGTCACCTTTTTAGTAATAAGCAGCTGCAGCTTTCAGTGTACAAGCATTCCACCTTGATCTCTTGCCTTCCACAAGCATAACATAAACTCAGTTCTTGCTGCTGTACTTAGTATCAGAAAGGTCCAGACACAGAGACACAGAGGCTGGTCAAACTCAGAGCACACAGCCTGCCACTCAAGGAGCTTATCATGTTCAGATCTTACTTCTAAGGAGAGTGGTTTATGACTCAGTCTCTGCCCACAGTGACTGAAGTCTTAGGCTAAAGGCCAGTGCTGCAATTCCATCATGTTGGAATTACGTAAAAGACCTGGCGGAAAGACGGGTAATATTTCAATTAAACTAGTCCTTTGGGGAAGGATACAGCCTATCAAGATACTGACAGAAGCTTGGGGTAGAAATAGGGGAAAAACTGGAAGAGGAGTCAAGAGATATATATATCATGAAGCCATCTTAGTTCAAGGGTGGTTGGTCCTTCATTATCTTAGTTTACTTTTTGAAAGATAGCCCCAAAGATATCTCCATTGTTTGAGTTCTCATGAGATAATGGCTCCTTCCTAAGGGGATGAGCTCATCATGGGACAATTTTCCTATGACTCTTTTCCCAGAAGCCAAATTGAGGGCAGGTTAGAACAATGAAGTGTTAAATGTGTTAGATGCTTTCAGTTTTTATATGAATACTGCATGCAGTTAAGCGGACAACTGATCCAAAGTAAATAAGACAAATACAGAACGGATGTGGAGATGCCACCCTTCTGGTCTGTTTTTGTTACATTATAAGACCAAGCAGAGTTAGCACTTCTTAGTGAAAGCAATTCCTGAATACCAATAGGAATACATATACATCCCAGGCATTAAGCATGATTTGAGGTGAGATGCCAATTCAACCACAGGAGATATAATAATTATATAATGTCTGGAAGTAAAACCAATCACCAACTCATCACAGCAGAATATTGCCACTGAATTCTAGAGAATATTCTATACCAATTTAAAATACAATCTCTAAGAATACTATAGTCACTTGTTAAAAAACAACAATTAACAACATCATAACAGGAACTCCAGGTGCTCCATACTATATAGTAGTTTTTATTCATGTGATTCTCATGACAACCCTTTAAGAACTGGTGCTGCTACCAAATTCCTTTGACAGATAAAGTCAAGCAAAAACATTAAAAATAAAACCTTTACAAGATTTCAGAGCTAGAGGAGTTGAGATTGGAATTCTGACAGTCTGATTATAAACTCCAGGCTCTGTACCAGTAATCACTGTTGCCTGACCATAAGCTGAATGTCCTTTCAGTTCCAAGAATGGAATTTTTTAATCAGTTTGTTTTATTAATGAGATTGAAGAGTGAAGTAGCAATCTAATCTAGTCTGAATCTGTCATGGTATCATACAATGATCATCTGACCTGAACCTCCTTGTCTTTTAGAGGAAAATGCACTGCTAGCATTCTTACAACTTTCAGAATGCCACTGACTGCTTCTTCCTTTTCTACGATTCTACTATTATATTAGAAGGTAATAAAAGAATTTCTTCAGAATACAAATGTAACCCTTTATACATATCCAACAATTAAATAAATAAAATGCATGCTGGCTTGTCCCCAAGGCTCAACTAAATGTTGCTCTATACATACCAGGTTTTATCTTTGAAATACATCTATCTTCCAATAACATCTATGTCCTGTAGACATCAAAGCAAAGCAAAATAAAACGCAAGTTTTCTTCAAAAAGTGTCACCAAAAGTTTTATAGTAACAACCCAAACTACATTTCTCCACACAGGCATCAGTACCAGACATTCACTTTGTTTCCCAAAGTATGAATGCAAGACAAAGAAATGTGTATTCGATTTCTTAATCTTGTCTTATAACAATAATTGAGTAGATAGGAGAGAATCTAGTGTGGAAGTATCATTTTCTGTATGGAATTTTGACAGATTATCTCCATCATTAAAATATCTAGAATGTTTACATTGCATGATTAGCTTTATTTAGCATCTGTATAATTGTTTTTTTTTCTTTCATCCACTAATTTGAATTCTTTTCACACTGTTGACTGATACATGGGAAATCGTTTATTCTCATTGTATGTGTGAATTCCAAAGGACAAGGCCAAGAAGAAATGCATTACAAAGGCATTTTTAACTGAACTCCACAGTTCAAGAGATTTATGGTTTAAGTATAAGTATACAGTACCTTTCCCAAAAAGAGCCATCCTTTCATCAAAGTCTGTAATTGGTATGCAAAGAGAGACAAAACTCATCTAGCAACTGCATTCTGTTTTTCTAATATTTTTCTCTCACCTTCTTGTATTCCTTTTTCTCCAGCCATTTTCAAAACCAGATTTACAGGAAAGCTTTTGGAGACCACAAAACCACTTCCTAATTATATGCTTAATACTTAAATACCTAACAGCTTATCTAAGACTTGTTTAAATAATGAGCCCAATTATGACAATCATTAACATTTTTCTATTTGCCGTTCTCTAATTATAAGTGCAGTACAAAGGTACAGATGTAATACAAAGGCTGCTGAGCAGAGCAATGTAAAGGCCTGTTCAAGAAGTGGCAAAGGATTTCTGGCTTACTTACTGATGCCATGCTGAAAACATTTGCCAAAACCTGAGCATAATATTTTGACATGAGCCCTCTTTGCTATCCCAAAAGAAAGGAAAAAGAACAGTAAAAATCCAGGTATCCCTCCAGTGGCTTATTTCATGCTATTGAATTTTTCTTTACTAATTAAGAGGATTATCCTGATTAGCTTGAATAATCATGAACACTCATGACGAAAGGTAAAGACTTGGCAAAGAAGTAGTAGCATTATCAGACAAATATCCAAATAACAGAAGCTTTAAAGAAATATTCCACAACCCACACAGAATTTATGAGAAAATTTCAAACTGGGTGTTATATTTTCTTAAAAGAGCAGTGTAAGAAAAAAAAAGACTTGTACTCAGGACATGTTGATAACCAATTCAAACCATTTCTAAGGCTTTCCTGATGTAACATCTCCCCGATGCCACATGAACAAAAGGGTACACTCAGTTCTTTTGGTAAAATGATTTTTAAGAGAAGAGCATAATCTCTTTACACACACACACACACACACACACACACACACACACACACACACACTTACTTCTGTAACGATTAAAGTCTCTTTTTCCAAAAAGAATAAAAAGCCTGTCTGAGTTGTCTCAAAAATCACCAGCTCCATCATACATGAACACATTTGAGGAATCGTGAGGGGTGGTTCCAGCATTGTGTCCACTATGAATTCAAAAAGCTTAGTTACTGACAGTCTTCTCTGATGCCCCTCCATAGCTACCAACTGTGGTTATCCCCACACCAACTTAAGACAATACGAGGTGGCTTCCCATGGCTCCAGCCCCCTCTGCCCCCAATCTGTTCATCAAGGAAACCATGGCTTTCTTTTTTTTGCATTTTTTATTGTAATTAGTAAAAGGGTTACATGATATTTGCCAGATAGAAGGTGCATTAATTCACATACATTGATACCCTTTCACATGTCTTGGTACCCATTTCCCTCCCCCCCCCATGCCCCACACCCGTCTTGGTTTTCCCCCCTTCCTTATCAAATTTCAAATATCCAAATACGAATAAATTCAATATATCAGATAACAAAGTGAGATACTATACCAATATGAGATAACCAAGGGACAGCAAAGGAGATGAGAGACAACATAGTACATTAAGGACAACAATCATTCATTATATGGCTTTTGTTTCAATATCCTGGAGGTCCTTTCAATTAGCTTCACATTCTATGGCCTTATGTATCAAGATTTTGCTCTATTGCAGATCTCTGCTAGTAGAGCCCAAGGTTTCTACTGATTATGACGAATGAGGGAAACCATTGAGCCTAAGATCCTTTGAGTCTGGCTTACTTCACTTAATATGATTTTTTCTGTCTTTCCATTTCCTAACAAATGGGGCGATTTCATTCTTTCTGACAGCAGCATAGAATTCCATTGTTTACAAATACCACAACTTGTTGATCCACTCATCAACTGAGGGACATCTAGGTTGGTTCCATATCTTTGCTATGGTGAATAGTGCTGCAATGAACATTGTTGTGCTAGTGGATTTAGTATGTCCTTGTTTCTGGATAGTTGGGTAAATGCCAAGTAGTGGAATTGCTGGGTCATAGGGGAGTTCTATGTTTAGCCTTTTGAGGCACTGCCACACTGCTTTCCATAGTGGTTGAACGAGTTTGCACTCCCACCAACAGTGTAGTAGTGATCCCTCCTGGCCACATTCCCTTCAGCATCTGTTGTTATTCGTTTTCCTGATCCTGGCCATTCTAACTGGAGTGAGGTGGAATCTTAGAGTTGTTTTGAGTTGCATTTCTTTTATGACCCATGGCTTTCTTTTTAAAATCAGATTCTTCCTTCATTAGCAAATATGATAAGCATAATAGTTGCCCCATTTTCTTCTCCCACAAATAGGAGTAGCTTTTGGAGTTACCCAAGTCTTTGGCTCAGAGAAAAGTAGCATGGAACTAGAACTTGGCTCTGGCCAGGCTGTGATAGAATAAACTCTGTCCTGGAGCATGGAAACAGAATGGATCACATCACTGTTCGAAAGAAAATACTCAGGAAAAGCACTCTATAGGAACACTGCTTGGAATCATATTAAGTGAAGTAAGCCAAACCCAAAGAAACATAGGCTCAATGGTTTCCCTCATTTGTAATACTTAGCATATATCTAGGACTCTCCTACCAGAGGATTCCAATAGTTCAAAACCTAGGTACATAATGTCATATAGGATGAGACTAGATGAAAGGATCTCTAGGATATGGAAGCAAGAGCTTTTTCTTGTGTGATTGTTGTTCTTAATGTACTGTTATTTCTCTTCTCTTTTATTGCCCTTATATTCATGTTGTTACTGTATCTGACTTTGTTACCTGGTATATTGTATATATGTTTATTTGTTTATTTGAATAAGAAAGGGAATGAGGAAAACAAGATGAGGGGAGAGGGTATGGAGAGAGGAAAATGGGGACACAAACATGAGAAAGGATAGCAATGTTTCCATTTCCTGGAGTTAATTTTGATAAGCATAATTTTATATGGTCATATGAACATAGCCATTGAGCCTTTGTGATCCTCTCCTAAGAATATCCTCTTTTTTTAATCTCATTGTGTAAATGCTTAGAGTGCTGATTATTTAATCATATACAAATGTAATTACTTGTCTTTTACTATATTTTAGTTATTACAAATGAGGAAAACCATGCCACCTCTGTTTCTTTGGGTCTGGCTTACTTCACTCCATTTAATTTTTTTCAAGTATTTCCATTTCCTTAAGAAGAAGCTAATGTAGAAATATCGGATTTATGTTCTTTTCACAAACCTATGTATGCACACACACATACACACATTATTGCTTTCTCTTTCCCTTTTTCCAAAGGAGAATTAATAAAAAAAAATCTTCAAAAAATTTTTTCTTACTTCTGGAGTTCAACAATATGACCAACAAGAAGGCCAACAATATGACTGTAGGCCATACAATGAGCCAATATATTTTAAACTTAGTGATTGACAATTGACTGAGAACTGTCTGCAAATATGACCTGGGTGAAGTAGCAAATGTTTCTATGAGAATTGTTAAATTCGCCTGCTATCCATAATTTCCAAGCTAACTAAAGTGTTGGTTTTGGGAACCATCTATATACAATGGTTTCCAGTAACACCCTCAGTAGAAGAACCCTAGCTATGCCCAAGGACTCCATGCTAATTTTTTTTCATTCCAGTAATTGGTTTTGTCAGCTGTTAGCCTTAGGATGTGCCAGACAAGTTATGAAGAGCAACAGGATTAACTGGAGTCCGAACTCGACTCTAACATCATGACAGATGGAGGGTGTATGCCTCTTCAGGCCAATCAAATCTAGGTTTCTGTTAACCTGGTCCTGTCTTTTAAATATGCATGTCGTCTAGAAGTATTTGAATGAACTTTTTAAAATTCACAGAGCTAAAGTACACAATTGCTGTCTGTTGGATTAGAAGGCAAGTGAAGCCTTTTTATAAGATTTTTTTAAGATTTTAAAGATCAGCAGCTTCTTTTGCCTTTGCAAATATCATCCATTTTACCCCCATTTTTTGCTTTATTACTCTAACAGAGTTCTTTAATTATACTTATTTCCATGGGCCCATCAAATCTCTCTCAACATGCATCTTGTATTCAAACTTAAGCTATACACTATTTCAATGTTATCCTTTCAGAGTTATGTGCTACCTAAATATTTTCACTTCTCACATGACCATTTGAATATATTGGTCCACACATAACTACCTTCAGGCCATTGCAGTGATTGTTCATTTTACTAAACATTGGTCTCCTTTGGCTTCAATTCACATTCAGATCTGAATTTTTTCAGTGGATAAAATTCAACATGATTTTTAAATAGTCTCTAACCTCTAGTCCAATAGAGTTAAACTCTCAGGGACTTTCCAGGAGAATTTCAATTAATAGACTGAATTGGAAAGCTCTTCCTGCAAGTAAATGATGAGCTATGTAGGCAATTGGACTTTGAACAAATTCTCCTGGCAGTCATTTACACATCCATAATCTAATAGGAAGAATATTCAAACTCTACCACAAATCAAAATTATACTGCAAAACCAAGGAAAATGTATTCTTACTTTGGAAAAACAGAAGCATACCTATACAGTTTGAAGAATTTGTTTTCTAAACAAAAGAGGTGGTATGACTTTAAGCAGTCTGCTGATTACAAAAGAAAAAGAGTTTTCCTAGGAACTGTGAATATATTGTCCTCTGGCAATTGAGGAATAGCTAGAGTCTGAAATTGAGTCAATACCTGCTAATAGAGCCTCAAAGTCACCTGAAGAACCAATCTACTCCTTACATCTTTCTTACAGTCATTTCATCATTTCCTTTTCATTCTTGCTGAACATAAACATATTTTTTCTAAAGACCATATAATCCCAATTGCAACATTCATTTTCCAAAGAAAATACCCTCAGATCAAGATAAATGAGCAGAAGTACCTCTCCTTTAGTTAATCAGTCTTTTACCGAAATCTGTCACCTTTTTTTAGAACATTTCACAAATCCTTCAGTGTATAGTTTGGATCAAAATTAAATTTCTAATAATTAAGACTGGATAATGATGGCAAAGCTAAGTCAAAGACACAGATAGACAGACAGACAGACAGATAGATATGCTTATTTTCCATTGTTTTTCCCCTTTCTGAAAATGTAGACAAAAGATTTTAAGAATTGTATATAATGTAAAATTAATCTGATATTTATGGAGTACTCAAAATGCACCTAGCATTTTGTTCAATGCATCTACATTCAAAGCAAAAGCTTGGCTTGAATTCTCAGCCCAAGTTCCTTCTTCATGACCAAAATGTTTTCTGTAAATACTTCCAGTCCATAGTGATTTTTTTAGAATTGATGTTTATATTACTCAACTTACTTCAAAGCAATGATTTCCATTTGAAATTAACATTATCAGACACTATGAAAGTTCTGTGTGTAGTACATATGTATCTTCTCTGTTGTGTTGAATTAATATTTGCCTCTTTGCATTATATATACTTCATTACAAATACAAGAAAATCCATTGTGTTATGCTTCTATCGGACTTAATCTAAACAAATAAACCCTACATGAAACTGAGATTGAGAAGGTAGGAATTACAATTGGTATCTTATTTGATAGCCTACCCAGTAATTCAAATCACAATTATTTCTACCTTATTATTATTATTTATATATTTACAGTCATACCAAGATGATGCTAGTTTTTACATACTCATCCAGTGATTTGTCAAACTACAGGTAAAAAGCAAGTTCAGTTATAACACCATTTCCCAACTGTCTCACACCCACTCTCAGAAAGAAATTTTAAAGAACCATTCTAAGATTTTAAATTAAGTGATTTGAATGACTTTCCAAAACATAAAGCAGTCTAATGACTATTGAGTGACATATAGTTTTTCAGGCAATCATTATTTTATGGAATACTGAACAACAATGGTGAATCTTTGGATTGTTTAAAATTATTGTCTACAAGGATAAAGAGCATCTACTTTTAAATTTTTATCATCTATGTCATACAGGCCATTTTTTTCTTGATGGATGGGTAAGGTGTCTGTATCTCTGACTAGCACAAATAAACTCCCAAGTTGTGCTCTAGATCTCACCTATCTTTCCATGCTGACTGGAGACCTGGTTCCATTTCTTCATTTTCTTTCATACCAAGACATTGTCCCCCTGAGAATCCTCACCACAAACACACAAATACATGATGGCTTCTCTTTACTAGAACAAGCTACTTTTGTTTTATTGCCTTTCTCATTCCTAGTCTGTCTGCCCCCCCCCTCAGATCTCTCTTCTCTCTGTCTCTGTCTGTCTGTCTGTCTGTCTGTCTGTCTGTCTCTCTCTCGCTCTCTCTCTCTCTCTCTCACACACACACACACACACACACACACACACACACACACACACACATACACACACACTCATGCTACTACTCAGGTTTGAACTCAGGGCCTTGCACTCTTGCTTGGATTTTTTTGTTGCTCAAGGCTGATGCTTTACCATTTGAGCTATGCCTCCAACTCTAACATCACATGCATTCTAGTAAACTCTCTTGAAGAAGCTGTTTAAATACTAATCTCTGATCTCTAACCTCCCACTCTCTCTAATCAGATTTTCCCTCTCACTAGCCACTCTATAATGGCACATATGACTCTTATTCTGCTAAATTCCATTGCTAGATTTTTAGCTTTGATATGATTCAATGAAAGTGGTTTGAATTTCTTCCATGCGTGATTTCCAGGACCTCAAATTCACCTGATTTTCCTTTCTATTCTTTCTTTCAGCCACCTTTACTGATATCTGCTCCCATTCTCAACTTATAATAGCCCAAATTTCTAGAACATGATATATATGTAGGATTTACTTTGTAAACAAATTGGAGGCCTGTCACAATGAGCTAGGAGATCGCTTTGAGGCTAATGGTATGATTTTTGCCAATCTTGAGGCTTGAACTCAGGACCTGGACACTGTCCTTGGCCTTTCTCACAGCTAGAACTCTACCACTTGAGCCACAGCACCACTTCCAACTTTTTCTGTATATGTGGTACCAAGGAATTGAACCCAGGGCTTCATGCATGTTAGGCAAGCATGCTACTGCTAGGCCATGTTCCTGGCCCCTGGTTGAAATGTTTTTAACATATCTACTTTCAAACTGTAGCATAACTTCTGCAGATAGTTGAAGAAAAATGTGCCTAGCAAATGTTTCAAATCCCATTTAAAAATCTTATCACTAGGCAGGGAATTTGGCCTAGTGGTAGAGTGTTTGCCTAGCATGCACAAAGACCTGGGTTCAATTCCTCAGTACCACATAAATAGAAAACAGCCATAAGTGGTGCTGTGGCTCAAGTGGCAGAGCACTAGCCTTGAAGAAAACCCAAGGACAATGCTCAGGCCCTGAGTTCAAGCCCCAGGACTGGTTATTTATCATATATTAGTTTTCTATTAAAATTATTAGTAGCATTTCTTAATTTTTATTGTTCATTGACACACACACATATCCTCTTTATTCTTTATAATCAGTATGTCTGGGATATTTATGGATAGTTCATAAAATGTGGGACAGTATAGAACTTAATTATTTGAACAAGAGAACTTAGCTGTTACAATTTTTTACACTACGCTATTGTTGTCTTTCAAAATTATTTGATTTTTGAATCATTATTTAGGAGCAAAGCCACCCATGTTATTATTCTTTGGGAAATACTGCTTTGTAGAATTCTTCTCAGGAATGTATTTAGCCACAAAAGAATAATTGCATTTACTTACATGTTCTTAACATAAGCCACTATTATGAGCATTCATTGAGAGTACCCAGGTAGGAATAATTACAGAAATGAAGGTTTTCTATATGCATGATTAGAATGAACACTGTTTAATGCATTGTGTAACAATGACAAAAATTAATTGTGTACTACTACTGTTAGAAGTTTTATTTTTACCAATGGAAATCATAGTCTTGAATGAACTTGAACTTCAAACTAGTCATAAATCTTAAAAGATAAGATTGGAAAATTCAGTTATAAAGATAATAACTACAGCACTACAGCTAGTGGTAGAGCACTAGCCTAGAGCTAAAGAGCTCAGGTACAACACCCAAGCTGAGTTAAAGAGCCACAACCCATAAATATAAAGCAGATGATAACCACTAGAATAGATTTTGCTCTGCTGAGAGTTATAGCTTTGCAAGACTGCACTGTACCCGTGCTATAAACTCAGAACATTTCTTAATATCTACCTTCAAAAATCTCACCAAAGCCTGCACCACTCCCTTTTGTGTCCTTACATGGCTCTGTGCTCATACTGTGTGGGTGGATTTTTATTTTAAAGAAACAAAATTATTCAGTATCCAGTCCAATAAATCAGGTAAATGGTACAATTGAGTACTACCATCTTAAATCTAAAACAAGATTTAACTACAAAATAAAAAAAGGCCAATGTCCTTCTAAAGATTATAAAGTTGCTCTGAAGGCAAGTCCAAAAGCAGAAGAGATTTAAACATGTTATTGAGCAATTGCAGCAGAACTGAAATGTATGCAGCCTCCAGGGGTAACAACTGTGAATTCAATCGCTTTGATTATAAATTCAGGAAACCTCGATTCAGTGTATATTATTGTGACCTTCAGCATCTCAGCCACTAAGAGCCAGATTTCCCCTGCCTTTCCCAGCATTATACATCCAGCTTTAAAAAGTGTCTGCACCATTGACTAAGGCAATTATTGGTTCTTGACTACAAAAATAAATTTAGAAACTTACTTTACTTTAAAATCTTCCAAATAATGGTGCCAGGTACCACAACAGTAACAGAACTTCGCATTTTTCTGGGGTTTTGTTTTTTATCTTTTTCTTTTTATTAATGGAGGGTGCTGGATGTCTAATTTTGTTCAAATGACTACAGAACCTGGAAAAGCTGTTGCTGCTATAGATGCATAACATACTGCTATTATTGATCTTTTTATGTAAATATAAATATATATATACATATAATTTGAATTTTTGGAAACTTTAGCTGTGCTGTCAACTTTGGAAAAAAGTATCCCAGTTTACCATGTTGAGTTGGCATTGTACAGAAATTAATAGCCATATTTGTCTAGAAACGTTAAACTTAATTTTTCCATTTGCATAGGGGTAAACACACTGTATTAAATATGTAAGGTCTTATCTACGTGGGTTTGATTACAGAAACTAATAAAGTATTCTCTAAATAATAAAAAATATTCTAAATGTATGGATAGCATAGGAAAAATAGAACAAAAGTACACCTTCGTTTTCCCCAGAATTATCCTCAAGTTGGCTAAAAGAACACCTATTCTCTTTCAGATCTTGTTCTAAACATGTTAAGCACAGTTATTCATTTTTATCCTCATAAAAATCTTGTAAGATATATTATAATAGGAGCTTCCGTTTTTATTTTTTATTGTAAGTAATAGAAGGGTTACATTATTTGACCAGACAGAAGGCACATTGCTTAACAATCATTGCTACCCCTTCTCATGTTTTTGTCCTCATTTCCCTCCTCCAACCCCTCCCCTCATCTTGTTTTCCCCCTTCCCTATCCTACTTCAAATAAACATATATGCAATGTATCAGACAACAAGGTAAAATATTGTAACAATATGAGATAACTAAGGAACAACAAAAGAGATGAGAGATAACATAGTACATTAAGAACAACAATCACACATTATATGGCTCTTATGTCTACATCCTGGAGGTCCTTTTATTTAGCCTCATCCTATATGGCCTTATGTATCTAGGTTTTGCCCTATTGTAAATCTCTGCTGGGAGAGTCCAGAGTTTCTACTAATTATGACAAATGAGGGAAACCATTGAGCCTCTGTTCCTTTGAGTCTGGCTTACTTCACTTAATATGATTTTTTCTAAGTCTTTCCATTTAATAGGAACTTCATTTTATGAAATAAAACAAAGTAAAAATTTGAGAAACTGAGAGAACACCCAAAGTCACATAGCTAATAAGGTGCAGAACAAGACCCCAGGCAATTAAAACCTAAACTTGTACTCTTCTAAACTACAGTGCTAGAATGTTGCTTAGAATAATGACCAAATTAACAGGACAAATTAAAGAAAAGGCATGTTTCAAAGGCAATAAGATATATAGGAAACAGAAAAACAAATATTAGTGTTGAAAATTTCTCTCCAATTATCTAATTTTCCAAACAGTAAGAATATTTGTAATTAAATCATTAAAATTATGTACCCCTAAGGTTTCCCCCCCCCATCTGAGGTACACGCACCTTAGATAAGGATTTGTAAATGAAGACAAGTAAAAAAAGTATCCTCACAATACATCCAATTCTGACAACACCAAAAGTACGATACTACTGGAGTGAAAACACAAGGTATTTGCACCTTGGATACTGTGCTAGCCCCTGAAGCTGCACCTGTGATGAGAGAAGAGATAGAACCCCCTCCCTGCTAAATACCATCCTGAGGGTAAGGGCACCAATCAACAGTGAAACCAAAACACATAATTGTGCATGTTTTCCTAGCTATGAGGAAAACAAATATAGCCATTAGAAATGTCTACAAGTGAGGCCAATGTACTGGAACACTTTAAGGCCAGAGGGCACAGTAATCAATAAAAGGGAGAAATGATCCAGCAAGAAGTGATGAGCCCTGTATCCACAGCTGAATGTGCAGCTCAAATGAAGTCCTTTTATTACAATAGAACCAACCTCATGCTATGACATGCCAGTTCTCAGATGCCTAAAGAGGGTCAAATGGCAAAAAGCCCTCTTCCTCGAAGCATCTGTTCCTTTTTCTACTAAAATTCAGCTGGGGTCCAAGAGTCTATCTCAATACCCAGCCTTCTGTTGCTAATCTCAGCTAGTATCCTAGCTCTGGTTATTTTTTGAGACACCTGTAAGTAGGAAGAAAAACATACATTGCTCATCTTTGTTGTTAAAGAATCTTTTGCTTATTCCTCAAATTTGAGTAACCCATCTCAGAAATCTTCCAATGCTGAAATCTAAGAGTGAGAAGGACCTGGTTATACAAATTTCAAAAAAAATTGCAAGTCTGATTCAAAGAGTGAACTTGTGCTACTAGTTTGGCTCAAGTGACAGAGTACCTTCTTACCAAGTGTAAGGCCCCGGATTTAAACCCCAGGAAATCACCACCACCACCCATAAAAAAAAAAAAAAAAAAAAAAAACCTTTTCCAAGACTTAGATGGGAATGAGAAAAATGTCTAGCAAAATGTCTCTCCTGATTGCCATATTTTTGATAGAACTTTTTTATTTTACTGTTTGCCATTACCCTAACAGCAGAATCCCATTATAAGATTTAAAAGCTTCAAAACAAGTAAGGTGACTATTGGTTCTCTCATTAAGGGAATTTTATCAACATGTGGTCTCTTTTTTGCAAAAGCATTCTTCTCTTTGTTTTTTATTTTCTTACAGTTTTTTTTAGTTTTATTGTTATTGTTATTGTTATTGTAGAGCTGATATATAGAGGAGTTATAGATGCATGAATCCGGTAATGAGTGTACTTTTTAAACCATGTCTCCCCTTCCATTCCTCTCTCCCAGTCTTTCCATTCCCACCCACAAGATATCCAGTTCATTTTCTACATCGTGTGTATTATCACTATTCATCTTTGTTCTTTGTTTTACCTTCTATGTGCCCTACTTTATCCTCCCAAACCAACAAACAGCACAAAAGAAAACAAAAGCAGCAACAATGGCAACTAAAGAATGTCTCTTGTTTCCTTTTCTTGGCATTCACTTCATATTTTATATGATCATCTACAGATGATCATAGCTATTGAGCCTTTTTCTACCACTCCTATGCATAGTCTTCTTTGGCCTCTGTATGTTAATGACTAGAATCCTATATAATTTATCATGTCCTAGTTTATGTACACATATATTTCTAATTCATTATTTAAGTCATTCATTGTGCTCACTCATAGATTTATAGGCACAATATGGTTATCACAAGTGAGGGAAAACATGTAGCCTCTTTCTTTGGCTCTGGCCTACTTCTCTTAATATAATTTTTCCAAGTCTTTCCATTTCCTTACAACTCATATCATTTCATTCTTTTCTGATGGATGAGTAGAATTCCATTGTGTATACATACCACATTTTCTTGATTTATTAAAGTTTGGTCTTTTAATTGTTGAGCAAAGATTAACTGTCCAAGTGGGTCTGGGATTTCTGTCTCAGATTTAAAGATGCTACTTAGATGGAGAGGTGACCTTTCAAAGATCTAGCATCCATACATCATTGGTAATAAAAGAAAACACACTCAAACCATATAAATACTATAGAGAATAAAGAAAAAAAAGTGAAAATGCTCTATAGTGCTGCCAAGTTAAAAAAAAAGTTGCAATTGTTTCCTTTAAAGCTAAGACAATATTGGTATAGTATCTCACTTTGTTATCTGATATATTGAATTTATTTGTATTTGGCTATTTGAAATTTGATAGGGAAGGGGGGAAAACCAAGATGGGTGGGAGGTTTGGGGGTGGAGGGAAATGGGTACCAAGACATGTGAAAGGGTAGCAATGTATGTGAATTAATGCACCTTCTATCTGGCAAATATCATGTAACCCTTTTACTAATTACAATAAAAAAAATTTAAAAAAAAAATAAAAAAAATAAAAAATAAAAAAAAATAAAGCTAAGACAAAGCTGAACATCGGTGGCCTGTCCCTATAATTCCAGCCCTTCAGGGAGCTGAAGATCATGGTTAGAAGCCAGTCCTATTTGAACATTAACAATTCAGAATATTAGCTGAAAAGGCAGAGAAATAAAATCCAAGCCTCAGATTTCCTTTTAATAAACATTTAGTCTGGACTACTCTTAAGAATGTACTAAATTGAGTGTCCAGAATTATAAATCTGAATTGCAACCTGCGTCTTCCCTTTTATAAGTATTCTCAAAAGAGTGAAATGATCAAATTTTAACCTTGAATTTTTCTAATGGGAAAAAAAATCTTTTGAAAAATATTGCAATGCTACTTCCAATATCTTAATAACGATAACCGTGTGTTAAAATATGAAGCTACCTACACCTGCCAGCAGAGCTTGGTTTTGAAACACAAACACAAAAGACTTAGCTTGTTACTGGAAGACAGTATGCAAACCCCTCCCCAGGTTGCTAAGCTGTTCTGATTTCCTGGCCTCTTGAATGTCACACTGATTCACTCGGGGACTGTTGAAAAGCAGGTGCTTGTGCCTGCACATGTCCTCATGAGGCACATACTTGAAATCACCCTGCTCCATGCACAAGATGCACAATGGTCTATGGACTGCTTGCACAGAAATCTGCCTTTGACTCTGCCCTTCGACGAGAGTCCTCTTTACTACTCCCTAGCAATTTCTAATCTGTCCAGACAGCTGGTGCAGCTGTGGGTTTTTTTGACAATTCTCTTCCCATTTCTGCACTGATCATTCAAAAAAAAAAGCAATTATTGAGTAAGAATTTTATCTCAAGCACTGTGTTAGGCACCAAACAAACAAAACAGATACGATTTAAAAAAAACACAGGCCATTTACAGTCCAAGGGGAGAGAGATGTTAAATGAATAGGCTGTTACAACATGCAGAGCTACAATACTATTATGGTGCAGAATACAAAGGTGCTTCATTTGGACTTTGGTTTCAGAATGCCTCTTCAAGAAGTAATCACTGATGTAAGGTCTACAAGGTAAACAGAAGAAAGACAGGAGCAAATAGGAAAAAAGTCATTCAAGGCCTAAGGTGTACTAAGCAGAAGGCTGAGAACTAGGAGAGGTTGGCACCTGTCCAGTAGAACATGTAGGGTCATCAGTGGTGAGAGTGTAAGTGGAATTTGAAAAAAAAATCTTGCATGATAGACCATGTTAAATATTTTTCACACCAAGGTTGCCTAATGAATACTATTAATGGGATCTGCTTGATTGTATCTTAAATGCCTTATCTCTGCCATGCAGGAAAGAATTTCAGAGGGAGACAGGAAGCCAAATACAGGCGCAGAGCAATTGTCCAGGTGGACTCTTCATTGAGTTTCTTCTGCCTTTCCCAGTTATGTGTGCCCCACTTTGATTTTTCTTTGAAAAGCTTGACATAGTGATATTGGCTTTTTTCCCCAAGAGATCTCTCTTTTCTACCATGTAGAAAAATCAAATAACATGAGAAAAGTTCTAGATTCTTCTCATCCGTGCTCACTGTCTTTAGAAGCTGTTTTGTCATTAAAACGTGCTGTTGATCCTAGGTAACCACCAGCTTTAAAGTTCCCCATATTATAAGAAGACATTTCCTTTGAATTTTGCTGGACACACTATTTGCTATTTTGGAAGCAAAAATACATCTGCCCAAAACTTGATTTCCATGATGAATGGTGCGGACTGAGCATTTTATCACAATCTATACACCACTAAGGAAAGATCATGAACACTTCAAACAGTATGTAAATACTGGGAACATTTGAGCTTGGAGACTTTCCTGTGAGGGATCAAAACATTTGCCAGATTTTCTGTAGGATTCCAGAGGCAATGACAAAGATCAACCCACCTAAGCCTCGTAAGCTTTCTTAACATCCTCTCCTGTACATGACCAAGGCCTTGGGCAGTTAGAGTGAAGAGTAAATACAAAGAGAAAGTAGCTGCTTTTCCTCTGGAGTTGTTAACCTTGGACTACACTTCCCAGGTTCCTTACTGTATGGAAACAAATATGGTAAATACATAAAGGAATAAAAACACAAGTAAATAGCAGGAAGAAACAGATTTCAGTGATCATTGCATTCAATGCAGTCATTATGGATTTCCAGATTCTACTCAATCAATCACATTCTGGTCCTTGCATCTCGTCTTCCAACGATGGAATCTAACCCAGTGTTTTTTTTTCCAAGTTCCATGAGTTGATTAATTCTCTCTTTGTTACACTATTTAGGTCGGAGCTCTCTGTTACTTGCAGCGGAATTATAGAATGATCCTTGCAATTCCAGAATTGCAGGAGCTTAAGAGTAACCTCTTTAATGTGATGATTTGATGCCAAGATGAATCTATCAGAGAACTAAAGACACTGTTAAAATTGAACAAAAATAATAATTCATACTTTGATTAGCTAACACTCAAAGATATTACTATGGCTTAGGGACTTATATACGTTTTTACTGCATTTAGTCCTAGTAGAAGAAATTAAAGCCTAATTAGACACCTGTGGGAAGCTTATTAAATTATATTTACACATTAAATGTCTGCTTAATAAATCTAATAAACCATAAGATCACTTGAGGTTATAAAGCAGATGGCATATTTTAGATAAATTTAAGAGAATCAGATAGCTCATAAAATTCTTCAATACAGTATATATGTATGTATATATATCACTAATGATTCTAGAAATTCCATGATAGTGGGGGACTGTCAGTGGGATTCTAATGTTAATGATGATAGAAAGAGCAAAAGCTGGTAAATCACAAAAATATAGAAACACTACCTAATCAATCATGTCTCTACAACTTCCTCCAAATCAATAAGATAGAGAATAAAATCTGTGTTCCAAGAGCAAGGTCTCTGAAAGCACACTTGGCCCTCAAGGCCACCAGCAAGTCCCCCTAGATGTCTTCCTCTACTTCATTATTCTAAAGAACTGGGGTTTCAGAAGGAAAACCAGAATAGAAAAATCACTTCCAAATTTATGAAAAGTGTCTGCAATTATGCATTTGCATAATTGGGTTGGGATTTCTAGGGAACTAGTTGACTCCTAAACATAAACCGCAATAATGATTTGCAGAACGTATTATACAGTCAACTTTTTACCCATCTCTTAGCCTAATTTGAAAATATTCTTCATTACAGGTTATATATTAACTTATATATTAACTCTTACTCCTTCTAGTCATCTAGAAAGACCCATGTAAACCTTCCTATGAGAATGAAGGTCATGACTTGTGCGTTTTCTGAATGCCAAGTGCTATGCTTGCACTCTGTGTACAATAAGAGACTCATTAAGTCATAATCAAGCACATCTGTGGCTGTGTATTTTGTCTTCTTTAAACCTCAGGGAGGGGTGGATGACAGTCACATAGACTACAGTATGAATGGTGGTTCATGCAAATATACAATCCACAGAAAGACTTAAAGTTAGGAAGTATTTAATCCCTGTATAAGGAAACTGAAGCTCACAAAGTTTATATTAAGTAGCAGAAAGGCATAAGGAAAAGAAGTCTTAAGCCATTATGATGATCTTAGTCTTATATTTTCCCATATTCCCATAATATTTCTGAACTATAACACCTTGAAACATATCCATATATACAAACACTTTGGATGAATACACACAAACACTCAAAGGAAAGAGATGTCTTCAATTTGTATTAGATTACTCAATAAGTTATAAACCAAAGCCTATATTTTCAAGAGTGCTTCAGACTATATCAAAACTCCAGAGAGGTCTAAAGCCCCCAAGAAATCCAGATGTCTCAAGTATCAGGGCAATGTAGGGAGCCAGTTCTTCATAGACTAAGTTCCAGGCCCACATGAGGTCAAGAGCCACACTTGAGTAGATTAGACCCACACAGTGCGATTGACACCAAATTATGGGATCCTCTCCTGAACAAATGAGCCTTTGGGTGCCAAGAACCAACACAATCTCTGATCCATAGTCACTTTTATGGTGCTTGGGTTTTTTGTGGGGGGACAGTCGTGGGGCTTGAACTCAGGGCCTGGACACTGTCCCTGAACTTCTTTTTGCTCAAAGCTAACACTTGAGCCACAGTACCACTTCCAGCTTTTTCTGTGTATGTGACATGCTAAGCAAACACTCTGCCACTAAACCACATTCCCAGCCCTTTTATAATGATTTTTTATCCTAGTTGAGAGAACCGTCAAATGTGCTTCACATTTATGGGATGTGCTAGATTTCCATCACTAAAACAAATAACTGATATAATCCATTTGTCAAGAGGGAAGATTTATGTTGGCTCTTGGTTTCTGAAGCTCCTGTCCATGACTGGTTAGCTATATTTTTAGCTCTGTGTTGAGAGAGCACATCAGGGCAGAAGCACATGGCAGAATGCAATTGTTCACCTTACGTCTGGGAAACAGAGAGCCCAGGAGCTGAGATTCTCCTGCAAGGGTGAACTTTCAAAGAGCTGAAGATCTCACCCTAGGCCTGCCTCTTGAAGGTCTCTCCGACTCCCAATGAACTAACACCGTGCTGAGAACCAAGCCTTTATGACATGGACCCTTGGTGGGGCATTTAAGAATCAAACTATAGCACTACGTGTGAGCCATCACCATGTAGTTCTTGTTTATCAAACTTGCCTAGACTGAGAGTTCGAGCTTCCAAACATAGCACTGATTCAGAAAGATGAAAAGCACTGTGGAATATGAGTGCCACAAACAGCCCTGTGACCAACCAGCTGCAGGACCCTGGGTGCAACTTCTGTAGGTACAACCAAGTGTCACATACCTCTACTAACTTACATAGAAAGTTCTCCTTCAGCACAGAGAGGGCGGACTATTTTGGAAGTATGGTTGAAAGACTTTTTATTTTTCTCATTTTTTTTACTATTTATTAAGTGCCTACTCTACGCCTAATTATTAAGAATGGCATTAGATGGTGACATATTTAAATGAATAAGGAATGACCCCTGTCCTCAGGAAGCTCATAGTCAATATTTTTAAAAGGGTAAATTCTAAAGCAGATAGCAATTGCAGCAAAATAAGAGCCAACTGCTGGAAGAGAGAGGAATCAGGTATGCTTATGGATGGATAGAGGGCTGAAGAGATGAAAGCAACAATACTAGTGGCTCTTGAAGGTCAAGTAGGTTGGTTGGTTAAAAAGCTGAGGTGGAGAGCAGGGGAATGCAGGAGGTATTTTTTGCTGTATAATTAACTACAAAGGTATAAGAGGAAATTTGCTTCCAGCTCTCGTTATACTTCTACTCTGTCCTTTCTTGATTATATTATCTTTGAGTTTAAATTCAGTAATCAGGAAAGATTCACCAAGCTATTACTTGGATGGAAGTCGAATGCAAATTTCAGGTAGAAACAATTGCTATTGTTAAAATATATTCTGGGATCCATTAAAAAAAATCACCCATAGTATCTTGACTTTTTAATGGTTTGTGTGAACACATGGGATGCATTCCTTCAAAAAGTGTAACTGAAAGGTCACAATAAAATTAAACATCAACATTTACTAGTATCAAGTTAATACACCCCAAAAATTAGATTACTTTCCCTAGTGTGTATTTAAATTGGCAGCTAGTGAGTAGCTTAACATGTTACACCTTGTTGAATCATGGAAGCCATTACAGAATGCAAAATGACTGCTGAGCCAGTCATCTCACAGATCTTTCCCAGAAAATTCCAAGACCTGAGCTACCGATTAAACAACGGCCTCAAAAGAATTCTAAATTTCCATGGTTTTACAGATTCAGATCATTCTCCAAAATCTGAACTGTTCCTTATGAAAGTTCAATAGTATATTTGTGAGCTAATTCTTTCACCAGGTTAAATGTAAGTTAACAATGACGGGAGAGATTGTGGTAAAGAATCAAGGCATCCATGGTTCTTGGGTAAACCACAAAGCAACAATGTCTAGCAGTCAGCGACTCCCCCACTGGGGCTGCATGGAGTGAACAGTCTCTCAGTCATATTTTCCTTTTCCTTATCGACGATCAACAGCAGGACCTCCATCAAGGAAAGAAACTTGCCTTCTCATATATATTCTAGATGGTGTGAGACTTGAGCTCTCTTTCTATTGTTGGTCCTTCCACTACTGCAACCTCTCGCCCTGTTGACAACAGATGTGTGAACTCCATTACAAGAGTTGCAGCCATCTGATCAGAGTTCCCACTCAGAATGGTTGACAAAAAGCATCTTTTGACACTGCCATCTCACACTCATTATGGCTCAAATCAAAAGCATCATGCCAGAGGAAATATTGACCAAAGTTACTGCTTGTTGCTCATCGAAGAGTTTACTTCTCCAACACAGACAGCACCCACCTTGCTAACAAGAATCTCTTCTTGTAATATCTGTAATAGTTGCTGTACATCTAACTGGACACTTTCATATTGTCTGATCTCATGTTAAGGTCAGTCACATGCTTACTCTACCAGGATCTAGCTAGCAGTGATCTCTTAGTATCTAATCCAATCTCTTCACATTAGAACAGACATTTGGTTCTTGTGTCAGATGGCTTTTTACAAACAATATGCTTCCTCTCAAAACACACAGGATCTGGTAAAGACAAAATGGTAGGCACTGATAAAATGCACTAAGAGGAAATGATCCAGACGACAATGGAGCAATGTCTAATTATTTCAACATAGCTCAGACTTGGAGATAAGTGCAAGGAAACTGAGACTGTGTGGATGAAATTCCATCCTCTTGTACCCCTATATATTGTGCCTATATATTGCAGTAAATATTCATGAAATATCAAGCCCTATTTTTAGACTTCTGCCATTCCACAGGCATAAATCACCACTGTGCCACAAGTCACCTTTGAGTTAGCAATGCCGAGTTTAACATTTTGCAGGATCCCACAACAATATAATTGGAAGGCAGTGATATTTTTAAATGAATAGCGATAACTCTCATAGAATAAAATTAGTCTAAAAATAGATTGTTTGAGCAAATTGGTTAAGGAATAATTAAAAGAAAAAGTGACAAAGGTGCCACTTAGCTAATCCTGTCTTCACAATAGCTTTCAGAGTTGAATTTGGGATGCAGTTCTTCTGCAATGAAAAAAAAATGCTAATAAGTCTTGTTTTCTTTTTAACATAATATTGGCTAATCCTTGGTGATTTTAGCTACCAGGTTTCTCTCTGAATTGGACATTTGATTAAATAAGGAAAGACACAGTAAAACCAGAGGCACAAGCAAGTCCAAGTGTTATTTTCATAATAATCCACACCTACAGTTGAGGAAATAGAAAAACAAAAATCTTCCCTTCACCCAGAAATCTTCTCCACAAAGACAGGAAGAAAGAAAACATTTTTTATTATTGAATAGACATTAAAACATAATGTGATATGTATCACAAGCAGTGCTCCAAAGAGATGGCAAAGACTGGGAGAAATCTCGCCCTATTATTTAAGAGCCAAGAAAATTACAGGTTTTTGAGATAAACAATAACTAGCTTCAAGACCTGCCACTACATTTGTCACACATAGTGGATCCTAAATTTACCTGATAATTGCATTAGCTAACTGGCTACCCAGAAGAGAAACAAACATCTCATATCTCTGTGGAAAGAGGTAATGCTGTAACTTGACTCAGCCTGCTCATTTGAGCATCTTAGCTTGGTTAGGTTCCAAACCTCTCCAGAGAACTAGGAATGTTGGATCTTTTCTCCCTTGATGCTTACATTTCAAAGACATGGCTGTTAAGCCAAGAGAAAGACATTTCTGGGTCCTACAAGTACCAGAAGGCCTGTCTACTTTTTTTAAGAGGATTTATAGACTGTTCAAAAGGGGGGAAAGTGCTTACACGTTTCTTGAGGTAAATAAGAAAAAGAAAGGGGAAATGTTGCTTTATTTTCAATAGGGAAAAGTAAATGTCTTGTTTTACTTTTTATTGCTTCTATAGCATGCAAATTCACCACAATGCAAACTTATTTACAAAGGACATGTAACTTCCTAATAGAGAAAAATAAAACACAAAAAGAAAAATAAAATGGATGGGTGGTTTATTTTCCCAACCATTAAATCAGCATAGACTAATATGTCACAGAAAACCACATACATTATGCATTGAAATGATTATTGATAATCTAGTTCACGAAAGGAAAAGCAATTTTTTGACCTAGAATATTTTTTGTATTTTAATGTATAGAAGGGTTACAGTTATATTCATCAGATAGAAGGTGCATTACTTCTCACACACTGATACCCCTTCTCATGTTTTTGTCCCCATTTCCCTCCCTTCATACCCTAGGAAAAGCAAATTCTTAATAAACCTTTGTTTTCCTGACCATTTTCTGACAGGGGTGCTGATTTCATTTTTAATTTGTTCAGAAGTAATTTATTGTAATAACCAAAGGGAAACAATTTACTACTCTGTGAGGCATTATCTATATGATCATTAGCCATTAAAACTGTATTATATTGAGTGCAAGAGGGAGTTTGACGATTTATCTAAATAATGCATGTCATCCCACAAAATACAAAATGTGTAGCAAAGATAAGTTAAAGGAATCGGCTTTTCCAAACTCCCAATCCTTTCTTCATCTGTAGGTATATCTGGCTGGTGATTCATCCCAGACACCTAGTTCAAACTATTTAATGAACTTTCTACCTAAAGACAGTCATTTTTTCCCACTAAGTGCTGTGATAAAGCATCATCTAAAGTTAGCATTAAGAGGGATGTGTAATTCCAATCGATAGCCAAATAAAACAAAACCACCAGAAGTCAGAAGAGGATAATGCAGAGAGTAATGCTCTCTGATGAGACCTTTACAGGGTAACATCAAAAGGAATCATTCAGCGGTACTGCCCATTAGTGGATTCAAGGTTTGCAAGGTCCCTAACAGAGTTCTTATGTTTAATGAAAAATAGGTGCAATTTTGCTTCTTGCTAAATGCACTTTAATACACTTTAATACAGCTAGACAAAAAGAAACACTAAAAGCAAATATTATAAAGAAAAGAATAAAGGTTTAGGGAAAACATGCTCAGGCATAATCCTGTAAAGTTTTTCTGGCTTCTAATGTCTAGGAAGATGGACAGAGCAGCTGGAGGGAAGGGATTCTTTGAATTCCTGGCTTGAATTGCAATTCTGTCAAAATATGAAATCTGCCCTCAAATCTGAGGTGTTTGGCAAAGGAAAAAAAGTAGAAGAGTATCACTGAAGATTACACTCTGGCCTACTTGCTGACAATCAATGGAATAACAGTAAACTTTTTTTGTATACTCTCCCTTGGTTTACAGGAGGGGAGAAGCTGTTTCTTCAGCACATGCCCCAAACATCCCACTGTGAAACAGCTGCCTTGTTTGCCTTTCAGCAAATTAGAAGTGAAAATAGCTTCTCTGTCAGGATGAGCAGCAGCAGCCATCACAACCCTTGTAAAGGAGTTTTATTTGATTACAGTAGGCTGATCTCTTTCCACAGGATCAAAGCTACCATTTGACTACAGCAAAAGGTAAAACCAAAAAATGATACCTTTACTTTCCCAACCCTGTGTCAGCCTCTCTGCTGACCCTCTACTCCACAGAGGTCAAGACAAAAGCTCTGCTTTCTCAGTGTGCTTCATGCATTGACAACAGCTTCCACTTTCCTTTAGCAGCAACAGTGGGATTTGAAGAAAGGCACTTGTTCTACATGCATTCTGCCATTCCAGCCACATCTCCAGCCCTTTTCTGCAATAGTTATAGGTTCTCCTTATACCTCCCTCTCAGATAGGTGAGATGACAACCATGTGATACCATTCCTGGCTTGTTGGTTGGGATGTTGACTGACTAACCTTTTACCTAGACTGGCCTTCAACTCCAATCTTTCCAATCTTGTCCTCCTGAGAAGATGTGAATACAGATGGGAGCCAATGTACTCATCCCTGCTAGCACATATATTTTATGCCAATCCTGGGGGTCTGAACTCAGGGCCTGAGCACTGTTCTTGGGCTTTCTCAAGGCTAGCTCGACCACTTGAGCAGCAGCACCATTTCTGGCTTTTTCTATATATGTGGTACGGAGAAGTTGAGCCCGGGTCTTCATGCATGCTAGGCAAGCACTCTACCACTAGGTAAAACTCCAAGCCCCTACTAGCATATTTTTAACCTGTTCAAATGCACCTCCATCTGTCCCCATAAGAAAACAATTAATCAAAATTAAAGGCAAAGGCAAACTTTTAAGTCACTCTCCCAGTTAGGCAAAAGTGTAAAATGTCCCATACATTTTCAAACATAAAAATGAAAAGGTTGAGAATGAGGACCAGTTTTAACCAATGAAACTACCAAGACAAATAATAATAATAAAGAGGTATACACCAACGAATTACCAAAGGAAAGAACAAATAAATTCTATTAGAGACCTAAGTTTGACTTGCTCTTTTTTTTCCTAAGTAAACTAAGACGTACCTCAAAAATAGAAAGTGAATTTTGAAGGATTTTTAAAGCCATGTGTTTTCTTAATTTTATTGTTCATTTTGTTTTAGCACCCTCAAATCTACATTTTTATTAAATTTTTCATTAAATATTTCTCAGGATTATGACTTTGGAAATAAACTAAGATTATTTTCTTGTCTTTTAACCAAAAGATAATTTTATTAAAAATCTAAATATATGCCTTAAAATACTTTAATATAATTAAAATCTATTATCTCATTCCCTCTTTTTTTTTAACTTTAAAGGGTTATACAAAAAGTAGCAAAGAAGCATTTCTGTGTCCAGACCTTCCTGGTCAGGGTCTATTTTCTTAAGCAATGCATTACCATTCAGAAAGGAGAGCCATCTAGAAGATATGGAAGAATAGTCATTTTCTTAGGGTGATATTCCTGGGCTTCTCAACCCTACAACATTCATGTTTTCCCTAATATAAATTCCTAATGCTCTTCCTCTTCCTCACTCCTTGTATAAAAGCTTACTCTTTCATTCCAGTTGCAAACTTTTTAGAAGAATGAAACAATAAAACTACTAGCTAAAATGGGGACCAAGACATGAGAAAGGGTATCAATGTTTGTGAAGTAATGCGCCTTCTATTTGGTGAATATAATGTAACCCTTCTATTAATTACAACAAAAAATATATTTAAAAATACGAAAAAGACTATAAGCTGAAATACAAAAAAACTGTAGCATTTATTACTTTAATATGAGAATTGGTATCATCCTCTCTTTTACCATTTTGCTTAAGAAGTCATAAAAGATTATTGTCTAAAGAGTTGGTTCTTCGCTGGAGTGTATCTTAGTGAAAGTACAAACTAGGCATAGGAGACTCTGGGTTAATTCTCCAGCCAGTCACCCAGAGGAGGAATTGATTCTTTCACATTGTCATTCCAGAGGTTCTCTTTTTTGCCATCTTTGTTATTTACATATGGATTAGGAGTGCAAAATTCATAGTATCTTAATACCTGAGGATGATTTGATCTAACCAAGAACAAGATTTTTAGATCATGGATTAGACAGCTTAAAACTCCATTTTAGGCACTTTTGGTAATAATAACAATTAATACTATTGCCAGGCACATTAATTGTGTGATTGGATTTAGTAGATGGTAAAATAGTTCTTCTATTGTTCCATTGCAGAAAGGCAAAGTACTTTACCCAAGTTTGAAGAACTACTACTAATCAGAGTTCACCAGCATAGAGATCCCAGGCTTTTCGCCATAACTTCATGCTCTCAGGCTTGCAATGGGAAGTGTCACTACTGTGATTGCACAAGTTGATTGTCTCAAAATAATTTATAACACTAAGAATCTCCAAAGATTTCTGCACAAATGTTATTCTTATTAGTAAGTCTTATTGTAGTTTCAGTATGAACCAAATAGTAAGGTAAGGGTTTCTTTTAATTAAAAATGGGTTGATCTAATTGAGGATTAATTGAAATTCTGTCTAAATCATTGAAATGATTTAGGTCATTTATCCAAGGCTAATTTTTTTTTTGCCAGTCCTGGGCTTGAGCTAGGGCCTGAGCACTGTCCTTGGACTTTCTCAAGGCTAGAGCTCTACCACTTAAGCCTCAGCACCACTTCCAGCTTTGTTCTATGTATGTGGTACCAAGGAACCGAACCCGGCTCTTCATGCATGCTAGGCAAGCACTTTAACCACTAGGCCAAACTCCCGGCTCAGCCAAGGGTAATTTTTAAAGCCAAGACATATCTTTCTTTTTAAATGTTTTTTCAAAACATTGACCTCCTTTATTCTATCATTTTCAGGAAAATGAATGACACTGGAGATCTTCATATTAAGTGACAAAGCCAAGTTCAGAGAGAGAAATATTTAAAATTTTCTTTCATCTGTGGAAATAATACCTAAAAGAAATAACCTGGCCGGGCACAGTGGCTCACACCTATAATCCTAGCAACTCAGGAGGCTGAGATCTGAGGATTGAGGTTCAAAGCCAGCCCAGAACTAAAGTCTGTGAGACTCTTATCTCCAATTAACCACTAGAAAACCAGAAGTGGTGCTATGGCTCAAGGGGTAGGGTGGTAACCTTGAGCTGAAGAGCTCAGGGACAATGCCTAGGCCCAGAGTTTAAGTCTCATGACCAACAAGGGGGAGAAAGACAGAGAGAGAGAGAGAGAGAGAGAGAGAGAGAGAGAGAGAGAGAGAGAGAGAGAGAGAGAGAGAGAGAGAGAGAGAGAGAGAATGAATCATAATATGACTTGATTGTAGAAGGGTGATTAGTAATTTGGAAAGACCCAGTGGGTAGAAAAAGGGAAAGAAAAAGGTGATAGGGAATGAATGTTATAACAGTATATTGAATATGTGTATGAAAATAACACAATGAAACCCACCAAAAGGAAAAGGAAAGTAATTTAGGGGATCCAAAATAAGAGTAATTTTCTTAGGATGATATTCCTGGATTTCTCAATTCTACCATATATTCTCCTCAGAATAAATTCCAAACAATGACAGAGGGTTTAAAAGGGATGGATAGAGACAAGTGTATTTGATCAAAGTACATTATAAGCATGTTGTAAATATCACAGTAAAACCCCTTTGCATAAATGGTTGATGATATTTTTCTAATATTGACTTTAAGTAAGTCTTCCCCTGTAATTTGCCTGTGTTCTAGTTTACTTATAAACTTAAAAGAAATTAAGCTGGGCACCATAGCTCACGCCTGTAATCCTAGCTACGTAGGAGGCTGAGATCTGAGGATCAAGGTTCAAAGCCAAACTGGGCACAAAAGGACCTGAGACTGTTATCTCCAATTAACCTCTAGAAAATGGGAAGTGGGGCTTGGCTCAAGGGTAGAGCAGTAGCCTTGAGCTGAAGAGCTCAGGGACAGCGCCCAGGCTGAATTCAAGCCCCATGACCCCTCTCCCCCCTAGCGGTAGGGTGCTCTAACATGCATGAAGACCCAGGTTCCATCCTCGGTACCACATACATAGAAAAAGCCGCAAGTGATGTTGTAACTCAAGTGGTAGAGTTCTAGCCTTGAGAAAGCCCAAGAACAATGCTCAAGCCCTGTGTTCAAGCCCCAGAATTGGTGGTGGTGTGTGTGTGTGTGTGTGTGTGTGTGTGTGTGGAGAGAGAGAGAGAGAGAGAGAGAGAGAGAGAGAGAGAGAGAGAGAGAGAGAGAGAGAGAGAAAGAGAGAGAGAGAGAGAAAGAGAGAGAGAGAGAGAGAGAGAGAGAGAGAGATTAATATGCTCATCATGACCAGAACATGATCACCCTGAAAACAGCTGAGAGTTACTTTCCTATTTACATTAACATTGCATATGTTTCCTTCTGTAGCCTTCCATCTTCAAAGTTATAGCTCAGATTATCTCCCTGCAGCAGCAGCAGAAAGCCACTATTTCACCCTGAAGTGATTTATTTTTTTCCCATTTATGACAGCATGTTACAATAACTACGGTATGATTTTTTCCAGTTCATGAGTCTCTAGCCTTGGATCAAGCCACACTGTAGCTCTTTTTCAGTCCTTGTTAGCAAAGGCCATTCTGAAGTGTACAGAATCGACAATGAATCCAAATGCACAAGAAACAGCACTTGTAAATTTAAAAGTGTTGAGGAATGACAACTCAGTACATTGAGAGATGGATCTCGTCCATTCCCTCCCACTTACCCTCACCTGTTCTCTTCACAGTCTGCTTGTAGTCAATATCAACCAGAACAACAAAGAAATGGCTTCCTTATACAAAGACAAACCGAAAACAGTAGATGTGAACGTTGTTACCAAACTCCATGTAGCTGCACAGTATTCATTCAAGACATCCACCCTCCCATCTTGTCTTGCTCTCTGGCCCCAGAGGATTACTTCATTTCTCATGCCACAATTAGCCCATCATGTCTAGCTGGCTTGTCATCAGTAAAATCAGACCATCTTGTACTCTTGTTCTCTGTATCCTTCTGTGCTATAGCTTCCCATCTAAGGGACAGTCAAGGTAGTAACAGACAACAGCATACAGTAGATAGGGAAGAACCATTAACTATATCTAGGAAAATAAAATAGTTGAATAAAATTATATTCGTTGTCTTGGCTATTGCTGAAGAAAACTGATAATACAGGTGATATGTACTTGAGTTTCTTCAAATAGGTCCTGCGTAAATTACCCAAATTTCATCTTTGGGGGCCTCAGAAATGCCCTAAAGGGGATAGATTATGATGGAACACAACTAACAGAAAAGGGACCTGAGACCCAGACACATCCCAGGCATTAAGATCTCATGGCTAGGTCTTAAAAATCCAGGGGTTCCTGTCCTACAACCAAATGCCACAGTGGCAGTTGCTTCCATTGCTCGGTCTCCTACAGAAAGTTCTGAACTGGAGGATCAGTGCAAAGTTGTTCATTCCTTCACAGTAATTAATCCTCTCAAACAATTTAAATAACATGAATAGAAACATCTCATGCATGCTTCCATTGTGCATGCAAATGAGTTTTGTTGGATCTCAAGAAGCAGAATTTCTGGGCCATAGGGTATATATACCTTGGTCAGTAGTCTCCAAAAGTGCCAGTGTTTTCTGAAAGAAAAATATCTTACTAGCCTATACTGTGTATAAACTGTACTCCATGACTGAACAAAGCTGCTTCCATTTCCATTTTTGCATTCCTGCTGTGATTTAATTTATTTTACAATCCCTTTATGTTGGTTATTTTGAACACTGCTTTACAATGAAATTGAATCAGTCTCTACCTCATAGATAAGTAACCCACAAATGAGGAAATGGCACACAGAGTAAATTCGTTGTCAAATACCCACTACCTCAGAGGAGCTCTTGCTTTTCTTTTCCTGATCATCACTCTATTGCTTCCTATTGCTGTAAAGGTAAAAAACAATACTTTCCAAATAACTTAATAAGCATCTATTGCGCATCCACAATAGGCAAAACACTGCACTCTAACCATATAGAGCAAAATTTTGTGCTCCAGGATAATCAAGGAGCCATAATTCCAGCTCCTAAATCAATCTAAAACGGGCCCAAGCTGTGTTACTAAATTAGGTGTACACACCTAAAAGGATATGGGATTGTACATTTCAGCAGTCTCATTTAAATGGGCATTTTAAAATTCTTTTATAGAGTCCATTTAGTAATTATAAGAAATTATAATAAAATTGTATAGCAATTCATCAGAAATTCTGAATAGAAACACTGGTCAAAGCTTTAGTCAAAAATCCATTACCAGACATGTCTAGTTAAACACTAGTCTACTACCACTAGCATGGTAGTAAATGCCTGTAAACCCAGGACCCCCAGGAGGCTGAATCAAGAGGATCACACGTTCCAGGCCAGCCCGGGCTACATAGATTGTGTCTCAAAACCAAAGGAAAAACTAAAGAATATGATAATACACACTGACAATATGTGTTATGAAGGCTTTTCTCTAAAATTAAGAGAGAGGGGAGTATAAAATAAGATCTTCCAACTTTCCTTGCCTCTAATATATTCAGTGAGAAACAATTCTAACCTGCTCAGTTCCTTGACCTTGGGTTTCCAGCTGATCCTACACCATGACAAACCACATGAACATCTGAAGATTTGGGGTTTGGTTTGGCTTGGTTTGGACTTTTGAGACAGGGGCTCATTATATCAAGACTGCCCAGTAATCCAGGCTGGGTTCGGACTCTATCCTCCTACTTCTGTTTCCTGAATGCTGGAACTACAGACAGACAATACTACACCCAAATAACTTCTGCCCACTCTAGGTCCTCTGTATTCAGTCTTCCCTCCTTGTTTGTTTTTCCCCTCTCCCTGCTGTTACTCAGAACTACCCTGGTGAGCATTGGTCCAGGTTTTCCCTTCCCCTTGTGATTTTTATAAACTATCCATGGAGTTCTTTTATCCCATCTCAAAGTTCTGCTGAGAGTCACTTCTCCTATGAACCTCTGGGAGCTTTAGCTAATCTCATAAACTAATATATACTACTTTGAGACAGTTAGAATCCCTGTCTTTCACGGAGTGGGAGTAAACATGAATATAATCATGAGGCCCTCACATTAAAAATCAAAAAGGACAGTGCCACAAAGGCTAATCGGAAATCCTTTATGCAATAGTCACTCACCTTTATAATCTTAGCTACTCAAGAGGCTGAGATCTGAGGACCAAGGTCAGCCTGAACAGGAAAATCAATAAGACTCTTATCTCCAATAAACTACTCATAAAGAATGGTGCTATCACATCAAGTGGAAAAGTGCTAGCTTTGCACATAAGAAGTTCAGGGACAGTGTTCAGGCCCAGAGTTAAGTCTCAGGATGGGAAAAAAAAAGAGATTTCAGATCTAAAGTCCATGATTTGTATGGGACACAGAGCTAGTCGATTAACTCTGATACCTAATGACTGAAACAATTGACATTGTCAACACAAAAAGAGACGCTGGATTCCCAAGTAGGCCTCAGTCCTGCTAAATTGAAGCTGGTCCTTATTTTCTGCAAGAGAAGAGAGGCCATTCTCTGTATGATTTCTTTGAATGACCAGCCTGAGAATCCAGTTTAACCTACAAGCATGTCATTGGTTGCATCCATTTCAACTGACAAGAGTCCAGAAGAGACCTAGGGTTGTTTTTTTTAATAATAATAATAATAATTAAACAACTAATGGGCTATTCCTGCACTTGAAAAAGTAGGCTATGTGCTTTCTGTGAGAGCGACACTTTAAGTCTTGGATAATAACACCCACCACTTAGTTCTCACTTGGATCCTTTTTCTTAATGCAAAGAACATCTTATCTCCTTTAATCAATGTGATAAATCACTTAACCATTAGTGCTCACATGATTATGCCGCTTCATAGATGAGGGAAATAAGATAGAAAGAAGTTATAACCTAGATCACACAGCTATCTCAAATCTAGACTGCTTGATTGTACAGACCCACTTCCCTGGTGTTCACTGTCTTTGCATACCTTATTTTCAGTAACATGGCAGAAGGTTATAATGTTCAAAGGCTCAGAAACCACTCTTCAACCTAAGTGCAATCACTACAGAAATCCTTCTAGGTCCACAGGTATGTCCAAGATCACCATTCACATCAGCTTGATACAAATAACGCCTTCCCTTCCTCTCCCCTGCCCCCACCACCCCCAGGGGTAGGCAGCATATCAATGGCATTTACTTAGAAGGCAACACTGTATTCCCATTCAAAGCCAATCTCAGACCCTTGCCACTTTTCCCATGTCACTTCTCCACAAGAAAGTTTTTCCCTTCTCGCCTCTTTCCTCATCCTCTCCTTCCCTTTATTCTCTTCTCCTCCCCTCCACTACCTTCCCTTTTGTCTCCTTTCCTCTCATCCCCTCTTCTCTTCTTTTTTCACTCCACCTTACTTCTCTGTTCCATGTGCTTCAAAACCTTGGACCATATTATCCTTACAGTCTTCCCAAGTCTTTCTAACTACAAGGCTCTATCTACATACCTCTTCTCTGAGCAAAAACGTCTTACCACTTTGTGGTCACCTAAAGCTGCTACTAAGCATTTGATCCCATTAACCTATTCAGGCAGAGTTACATTTGTGGAAGACAGAAAATAGTTTTGCTTCTTTCTCTCCATGCACACTCCCTCTCCTCCTACACACTGCATCTCATATAATATTAAAAGTCCAATGCACAGTGTTTAGACTAATTAATGTATTGAATAAACATTTACCTACACTGAAATAGCCTCCATCTGAGAACTGGATGTACACAAGAACATAGGCCTGTGTGACAATGGACAAGGTATGGACATCTAAAAAGTTCCCACTGGGGAAAATCATCCAAAATAAGAAATTATAAGAACTGGAAATATACTAGGACTCAATCTGAAAAGTTTTAAAGGGAGAACTTAATACCCAGGAAACTAAGAAAAAAAGTAATCTTCTGTATTAAAGCATTAAAGTACCTTCCTGGGATCCAAAAATCAAATATACTCCTCTATCTACTCTGTCATTTTCCTGCAGAAGAGGTCATTTATCTTCACATGTCAACTATACCTTAAATTTTTGAATGGCTAGAATCTCCTACTATACCTTTTTCTTCTACTCTTTTTCTCATGCATATACTCATCACATACCTTGACGTCTGACCTCCTCCTAAAAAGCTTCTTCTGACAATGAATATCAAGTTTAGTCATCCAGCTACCAAGATTCCTTCATGAACTTGGGCTCCCTCTGCTGGGTCTAAAGCAACACAACATGCATTGCTGAAGAAATGGAGGTTAGGAATTAATTCATTCTCCACAGAAATTTCTTCTGTTGAAACTGAAATTTAAACTCAATAGACAGCAAAATAAACATTTTAAAAGCAGAGAAGGAATAAGGATAAATTAATAATAGTTAACCAAGACAAGGGGATTTTTATTACTCCTACATAAATCAATAATTTTGAGTCTGTTTTTTTCCATTTATAGTAGGCTAGAATTCAACAGTGTAACAGTAGAACACTGTTGAAAAGAAAATATCTATAAGAATTAGATTGCACATGTAATTCTCAGAAGCAAATGCAGATGAATCTGAATACAGATAATATAAGTTACAGATACTATTAGTTAACATTTCTGAAGAAATATAAAACAAAACTACTGATAACATCCTTGAAATATATATTGGCCAACTGGATGGCATAGAGTATGTGGTACTGATGCACTTCCACATGCATAACAAGAAAATGAAAGCTCCTATCTCCACGTGCATTCCACATTTACTAAAGATAACAGAAATTTAATTGGTTCACCAAAAAGGAAATGATAGGTATTGATTCCAGTTAAAAGGAAATGTTATTTGTCATTTAATTGATTTGGTTCTTATTATAAAAGAAAATGGTTAAATTGATCTACAAGAAACCATCATACCAGGGGAAAGAATAAAAATAGATCTAAGAACTTCAAAAAATCTAAAAATTTTATATTATGATCTTTAGTTGTATCCTTGAGATCAACTAATATTCCACAGTAATTTTATCTCTGACACTCAAGGAACTGGGTATTTCACAGCTTAACAATTTAGGACCTGAGCTTATTTTTTCCTCCAGAGTCATGGAAGAATTTCAAGTTACTGATATAGCCAGTTCACTTCCCTTGGCCATTATGAAATAACAAGCTGTCATAAAAAAAAAAGTTAACCAAAAGGCCAACCTATGTTTAGGTGTTGGTTCAAAATGAAAATGGAGGGTCCCTTGTTCAGTCAGAACAAAGTAGGGACCAGAAAAGCAGGACACTTATCAAGTAAATCCTCAAGCATGGGCCTTCCAAGCATGGAGCTCTGAGTAATCACGTATATAGGTATGTGCCCATGAACCTGACCTGCCACCACCCTACAATTGTTGGAGGTTGGTAAAAGGAATATCATCGGGGGTCACCATTGTAAACATACATAAAGACACTAATTAGCCTTGTCTTGCCATCCTCAAATAATTTCTTTTGCAAGAAAAACATGATGACTAAAACAAAATGCTTCAGTTAAGTCCCTAAAGTGAACATCAGATCCTGTTAATAGGGCATATTTATGATCTGTTCATCTAAGCTTGGTTTGGAGACCAAGCACGGATTTATAGAACCTAATAATATAACTCACAAAAGTTTTTTTAAATTTTCTTTCCTGTGAAAAGCTATACAATTTAAGTGGTTACGAATCTACTTCCAGACTCAAACTCCCTAGACTTAAATCTTATCCATCACTGACCACTTGTACAGCTTTGAACACATTACTTCAACCTTCTGCTGAAGCACTCTTTTTTATAGTAGAGGAAAAAATTTGGTTTTGTGAACTCAAAAAAATCCACCCAATTAGCACATAGCAAGGCATAATAGTAGTATATGACTATTTTATGGAGTCATACCAAGCTTCTGGATTGAGCTTTTTTTAGTCACAGAGTATCTAATGGGATGCATGTAAATTTAGTGCCACACTCACCCTGATGAACCTATGCTTTTCTGAGAGAAAGAGAAATCATTCAAGCAATAGCTTCATGATAGTTCATGTGTTAGCTGTGCCTCAGGGTTAGCCCTTATTTGGTTCTAATGTTAATGTGATCAGTTGTACAGTGAATTTTGAATACTAGACCACCATAAACCCAAAAAGACTGAAGAATTTCCAATAAAACTGGTGATGAAGGGGATTAAATGGTACCTTCCAAAAATCAATTTCATGGCATCTATACCCACACTTCCTCTTTCATCCTTTCTCTTTCCTTTGGTAAGCAAAATAAAGCTTTACTGTCTGTAGAAATGGCCTTCTTTGTTTTCAAATTTGATGCTTAGTAATTTTACGAATCCATTGCTCTCTTTCCTACCAATGAAGCTGTTTAGATATTGCAAGTTGAGATGGAATCCATGATAGTTTTCCTCATTAAAATTAATGGAATTTTTTTTTTACTTTTAGCTTTTGACTTAGCAATAGGTTGCTGAAAATGAATTAAATTCATTAAAGGGTGATTGTTGTGCTTCTGAATTCTGTGATAGGCTTTGAAGAGGCGAGGAAGGTCTTACAATGAAAACTGATTGTTTGAGTTGCAATCACTAGTTATGAGCCAGTGTCGCCTAAGTGATTAGCATTGAAACCTGGCTTCGTCAATGTATTAGATCCTGCCTACAGTAAATATCTCCCAGTGTCTCAGTTTTGTTGTCTTTAAGTTAAAGTGATAAAGATTTTACATTATCTGCTAATATCTCTTTTTTATTGTAATGTATAGGGGGACTACAGTTATATTCGCCAGATAGAAGTCGCTATCAGCTAATATTTCTAATCTTTCCACATCTGTGGTTTCTATGGTTTACTCTGACAATAAGAAGACAGCTTTGAACATCTCAAAATCCATAGGTGAGGAAATCAAGGCAAGGGAAAAAAATGCGTAGAGAATGAGAAACAAGCCGATAGTGGAAAATAATATATTCTACTTTAGGTAGAATCTCTTTGTTGAGATTGACAAGGAGTGTCTCTGGCTTTTCTTTTCTTTTCTCTCCGATCTCAGCAGTGTGTTGGGCATGATTGTAGCAAGATCTCCTGGAACTAGAAACATTCAAAGTTAAATTAGGTTTACCCTTTGAACTAGAAACTAAAAAACACATCAACTCAAAAGATACTGCACGTCACACCCTTGGTGTGTATGATTGTCAGTGATGAAATCACTGGCTTTATTGCTCAAGTCCTTTATTTCTTTGGCAATTCAGAGGTTGTTAGGAGAACATAAACTTTTGGTTACCCTGCCCTTCCAAAGTAAGTGCTTCCAGGAAGAAGAGATCATTACATATATAAGTGGTAGATCCTATTCCTGTCCTGCTCCACCTCTTCAACTCTAGGCCTGGTGCTGTCCCTGAGCTCTTCACCTCACTTTGAGCCACAACTCCACTTCCAGTTATCTGATGGTTAATTGGAGATAAGAGTTTCTCATAGTTTATCGCCCAGGCTGGAGCTCGCTTCAAACCATGGTCCTCAGATCTCAGTCTCATAAGTAGTAAGAATTACAAGTGTGAGGAACCTTCGCCCAGTTCCACTCAACATTTTTTTTCCAGTCCTGGGGCTAGAAATCAGGGCCTAGGCACTATCCCTGAGCTGATTCTGCTCAAGGCTAGCACTCTACTGCTTGAGTCACAGCACCACTTCTGCTTTTTCTGTTATGTGGTACTGAGGAACCAAACCCAGGGCTTCATGCATGCTAGGTAAGCATTCTACCACTAAGCCACATTCCCTCCACTAAGCATTTTTAATGCTCCACCCTCCACTTCTCCTTTCCTTGACTCCAGTTCTTTTGCCCAAATTGTACAGGATGACAAGAAATATTCCTCATTCATGTTTATACCCTGTGTTCCCAAAATACCATGGTGTACACTAGGTTTTTAATATGTACTTTCAAAAGGACTCATTGATTACATAACACAATTTCCTCATGATAATCTTCTTAATTGCCTCATAACTGGAAGAGTGGATCTGTGGGTAAGCTCAGGGACACACAATTGGCAGTTCTTATTCAGTGTCTGGTAGTAAATACTATGTATGCATTGTTTCTGAATCCATGTATGCAAGTGGTTACCACAGACACAAATTAATTACAGTCTCACGTTTTAAACTTGTATTATTTCCCAAATAATTCTACAAGCAACATCATAAAAAAATTCTATTTTATTTACTACCCTCGCTAGAATGTGAGCAAGACAGTCCTCAATAAATATTTAATTCACTGACTAATAAATAGATTCCTTCTGTTTCTTTTTCTACCCAGAAGCAGATATTTTTCTTTTACATGTTCTGATATTTTGTATGGCAATAAATTTTTCCCGAATGATAGGAAGAATTTTTTTTCCTCTCTTAGGTTCTCCCAGTAACTGAAAAATAAAGCATAGGGCATTGTAACAACAGCTGTGCCAACAGAAATCTTCCATGACCGTGTCACTCATTAGTTTCAAAGTAGATTAAAAACTCGTTAATAAAGATCAAGCTATATTTCAGTTCTGATGTAATGTGAAAAGTAAATAATCTTCTCCATAAGAAAGAAGTAAGTAGCTGTTATAACTCAAATAGCTGTTATGAATGATGTAAGCAGTAATGAGCACCCTCAGATCTGAAACTGTCTAGCAACTAGGAATCCTTATAAACAAATTTATCTATATGGTACCAAAAGAGAGATAACTGGCATTGATAAGACAATGAAGTGTTGGAAGATACAAATGTATCACCTAACCTAAACTTTTTTTAAAGAAGGAGAGAGGCTACCCACATCTTATATTTTTATTTTCTCCTACTCCACCCACAACACTCAGAAATGTTCCGTGGATTGAAAAATCACTCCACTTGAGAGCCAAAGATGTAGAGGGGGTAATGTGTGGCAAATCTTAAAGATCCAGAAGACCATAATATTCTATTTCCCAATCATTCTAAACAAATGAGAAGTTTCTAGGTTATAATTTAGTAACATGCCATTAAACAGCATATTAGATTAGCTCAAAAATCCCACTTCTCAGTTATAATGGAGGATCAACATAAATCAAAATATTCCACTCATGAACTTAGCTCTCTTAGATTTTTAGTGGTTATTTTTTAACAATAAATTAGAAGACAAGGGGGAGTTCTTATTGTAAATTACCTCTCTCTTCCCTAGTGACTGGGGCCCACAGAGACCTGGCACACAAAATCCCCCTTAGCATTTTCCTTTACTCTCAGTAAACAAGTAGTTCACATCTTTTAACCTCTCTCAGGAAGCCTTTGGAGGTTCTGCTGTTGCTGAGTCTCACTCCAAGGAGCAAAATTAGAGGGGGAGGGAAATCTTTATATTTTAGCTCAGTATGAAAGTCATAGAAAGAAACTAAACAATGTATGGGGGAGAATTATGAAAGGGTGACATTGATCAAAATGTATTATATTCATATTTTTAAAAAGAAAAACAATATGTTTTCCCTAAGAGGAACATAATTCTTCCTAGGAGAAGGCCAAGAAAGAAGAGAGAAATGTTAGTGCATTGCTTAACGTACTATTAAATTAGGAATGTCTCTGTATGAACAAGAAAGTAGAGCTCGTGTCAGTGGTATGCAAACTAAGAGTCTGACAAGTGATAAACATCAACAAATTGCTTAACAAAATGTGAGCTGCCAATTAGAGTGTTGATGCAAAATGGATGGGAAAAGCCAGCTGACATGAAATAACATGTTAACATGGAGAGCTACACTAATGAAAAAGGACAACGCTCTATAGCTCATTGGCTTTTGTAGAAAGAACGCACACACAGAACAATGCCAAAACAAACAAACAAAAAAAAACATCTACTGCAGCTTTCTAGACTGACAAAACATTTAGGACACAAAAATAAACTGTGAGAGCCAGTTAACTGCACAATAATTACAATATAAAAACGTCTATAAACATTTAGCTTGTAAGGATTCTGGGTGGTTTCAGCACACAGGCAGAAAGAAAAAGAAGTAACATTCGCAAGTCATATGCTTAAGCTTACTCATCTGCAACTAGTTAGCACTTTCATATTTACAATGGAAATCCAACTATTTTAGTAAACTTCGCCCTGTAATGAAGAGCTTTGGGGGAATGTTACCTGAGTAGCACTCCACAAATCCTTATGTAAAATTCAAATGACTATCCACTGTGCTTTGGGGACCCCCTGGCAGCCTTCTGAAGCGCTTTCCAGAAATACTTTTGGTTTATATGTATACTGCACCAGAAACATGACAAGCAATATGATAGGAACACCGTTTTAGTTTTCAATTTAATGCAAAGGCAGCAGATAAGAGATTCACTTTAGTGTGAATTGTGTAGCAGTAGAAACTCTATTTCCACTATCTAAAATGCCAATTTTCAAACGTTCTATCTTTTTTAAACCATGCTTTAAAAGAATCAGATAAGTTGGTATAACCCCAATTTCAGTTATTATCCGACTCTTCAGTTTACTCAATAAACCAAACCACTATTCTCCATTTTTGTATTTGTTGCCTCCTTTCGTTGCTACTGTGAGGTGTGTGTGTGTGTGTGTGTGTGTGTGTGTGTGTGTGTAACAAGGAATTAAAAAAAACTGTTCTCAACTTCATAACCAGAACAGGATTTATACTGGGAAACCACATACATATTCAAAAACACCATTAGTTCACAATGGCAAAATGAGAAACAGTATATTCAAGCAGAAACAAATGAGAGATGGTCACACAAATCTGAATAAACTCTTAAGAGGTTATTTGAAATCTATGTCAAAGAGTTAAGCTTGAAGTTCAAATGGCAGAGTACATGCTTAGTTTCTGTGAGGCCCTGAGTTCAAGCACTGGTACAAAACACAAAATAAACAAATGAAAAATCTACATTGATAATGTCTCCAATCTCAAATCAAATTTGTACTGTGTTTCATCCTTAATTGACTTATCTTTCAAAATAAATAATTTGGGCTGATGTCACAAAGTATCTTAATCTGGATTCTTCCTCAAAACATTTTAAGCTTTAGTCACTCCTATCTAAGAATCATAATTCAAAGCCAGTCAGATAAACAAATCCCCAAACCCTTATATCTGATTAGACAGCAAAGGGGTGGGTCAAGTTGTAGAGCACCAGCCTTGAATGAAAAAGCAAAGCAAGAGCATGAGGCTCTGGGTTCAAGCTCATGTGCTGGGGGAAAAGAAGAGGAAAATGTTCTAAAGGACTAGATCGCTCAATAAATTTCTTAACACTCCCAGTGACAGGCATCATAAGATTGCCATCAGATTTATAATTCGGAAACTCAACTACTCAACAAAAGTAAAAAGTCTCTGCATCCCAAAGTTATCAAGCAAGCCAAGCATACCTTCTACAAGATGAGAAAAGTTGTATAAAATGCATGATAGAATTGAAGTAAAGGGTTATTTGAAAATGAAATTCAACACCAAAAAAAAATGCCTACAAAACATGTAATGAAAACTTGATTTTATCTAGCATGGTAAAACAATCAATTTTTTTTAATTAAGCCTTTCTTTAGAAAGCAAATCCAGAGCCAGATTTACTTCCTTTGAATTATTCCACTTATGAACATGATCAGCCCAATTAAGTCACTAACAAAGCTTGCACATACAATGTGTGATAAAGTGTAAAATCTTAGAAAGAGTTAGGAAAGTTTACCTTTTGTCAGTAGCCAGTTGAAGGATGAGAATTTACTTATGCTGTGATGTGCACTGATAAACAACATAAATCTCAAGGGAAATAATGTATGTGTGGAAAGAATGTATAACTTCTTCTCCTGAATGACTTTACTGTGCTCTCCCTGGGTCTTGGGGGAAAGGGGCTCTTTCTCATGCCAGCCACCTCATGGATAAATGGTGATGAGACAATATTCAATTTAACACAACTTAGATGGCTATTTTGCATGTAATCTCTCAATTCTTCCATCAATTTATTGACTGGAATACACAGCTGTATTTAGAGTATGGTCCCTAGTTAGCATGTGGACGAACTTTTGCTTTTAAATGCAAAAGACCTTGATAGGAAAAGAAAGAAAGCATGCTCATTTTCATGAATTTGGATATAACTGATCCAAAAACAAATCAGCCAGAAAAATCCAATTCCTGTATCGAATACACCATTGTTATGAATCATTTCATGTCAGTAGGAACACAGATGAGTTTGATACAAATCCAGAATCATACAAAAAGTGATCAGTTTTGTTTCCTTTGTGATTCTCTGTCAACCTTGATAATTTTCAAAGAAGAGATCTGTATTTTCCCTTCAATGAAACTATCTCATTCTAATCTTCAGTAAATACACAGAACGGAGGACAACTCTTTTCAGAATATAATTTCTATCCCAGGGGTTTTTTTGGGGGGGGCGGGGAATGAGAGGGAAACATTACATAATAAAAGCAAAACTCTCTTTGTAATTCACAATGGCAATAAAGACAAAAATAATGACATGCTAAGCTTTTCTATAAACTGTATATACGTAACGAAGTGTATAATTAGCAGTGGCTGGGGAGTCAAAGACAGGAGATAATGACATCCAAAGAAATATAAGAAACCAAGATAACATCTTCTAACCGCAAAGTGTCTTGTGGTGAAATATCTGTGAAAGGATTCGCAAGGATAGGCAAGAGCTTACCTACGGGTGGGGAATGGCATTTAGAGTATAGCTACTAGCCAAGTAAAACTCTACAAAGTAGCATCAGTAATACTAGGGATCCTATGGGATCCTTTTGAGAAAGAAGCATTATCTTCGATTTCTTAGTTCTAGAAAAATATACATACGCACAAAATTTCCCTAAAACTTCCAGTCTCCTGAGGCTCACAGTTCTATCCTTAGGACTTCCTCTCACTCTTCTACTCTTCTTCAACAGAAATCTCTGCTTTGCAGATGGGGCTGAAGTTTACAAGGAAAAACAACAACATTATCCTAAGAATTTATCCTCAGTACAACTGAAACTAATTAGGAAAAGAACAATTTCTTATTACTGCTACCTGAAGGACAGCTCCACTAAGAGATGCCTTGCACAGATGCTGCCCAAAGAGTCAAACATGAGCAAATAACTAATGATCTATTGAACTTACACTGTAAATGACCATGGTTAAGCTAATGAGGAATTGGAGGAAATTAATATTTATGAAGCACTTGTGTATGTTAAGCCCTCTGGGAGTAATGTTCACACCTTTTCCACAAGAACCTTGAGAAGTAATTGTTATTCTAACAAAACCAACAGCTCTGAGAGGTTCACTGACTTGTCCAAGGTTACACTGCCAATAGAAGGCAGAATTCAGGTTCTAACTCTGAATTCTCCAATTCCAACGTTCACCTTTTTTCCATTCCATGCATTACCTCACACTCTTCTCTTGGTCAGCACCATGCTGGGAATATATAGCATAACCAAGGGGTCTACCTTGGGTGCACCTGCCTAATCTAATTAAAAGAGTGACAAGTACTCCAAACATCATGGCTCATGTCTGTAATCCCAGATACAAGGGAAGCAGAAGTAGGAAGACCATGGTCCAAGTCCAGCAATGAGAAGCGGCAAGTGAGACCCTACCTAGTAAAAGTTAAAAAGTCTAGGGATGTGGCTCAAGGAATAAAGCACCTGCCAGCAAGTATGAGACATTATTCAAAACTCTAGTATTGTTCCCCCCCCCACCCAAAAAAAGTCTCAAATGCTTCTTACCACTTCCACTGAAGCCATCCTGGTATAATCATTGTGTATCTGGATTATTGTAAAAAGTTTTCTGACCTAAACCCCTCCCTGGTCCACAAACAGCAGAAGTGATTTTTACTTGCATAGTTGACAGACAGCACAGCAGCCTTCCTGTGCTCAAACTAGCAATTGTTCCTCACTACACCCAAAATAGAACCTTACTTCCCTATGAAGGCCAGTAAAAGCCAACTCTAACCTGACCATCCTAACCCTTGTAACCTCATCTGTTACAAGTTAAAGTTAAAATCCCTCCCTGTCAGTCAGTCTAATCTAGCTAAACAGTCTCCTTGACTTGATATATTCCTTGATTTCTGGGCTGGTTGGTCCTTGCTTCTGGAACCTTCTCCAGAATGCTCTATCATAATTTCCTTCATAGTTTTTTTTGTTGATGTTGTTGTTTTGGATTTTAATTTTTGTGGCTCATGGGGCTTGAACTCTGGACCTGGGTGCTGTCCCTGAGCTCTTCAGCTCAAGGTTACTGCCCTACCCCTGAAGCCACATCCCCACTTCTCATTTTCTAGTGATTAATTGGAGATAACAGTCTTTTGTGCCCAGGCTGGCTTTGAACAGTGATCCTTAGATCTCAGCCTTCTGAGTAGCTAAGATTACCCCCACAGGCCACTTCTGAGGTCATTCCTGCTCAGACTATTTTAAACTGCACATCAACCGTCCTAGCCTACACCTTTCTTTACTTTCCCCACAGCATACACTGCCATTTAGTATGCCCTTAAATAATATATCTTTATGTCCCATTTCCTGCCACAGAACATTCTACAAGAGTAGGACAATTGTTGCCTGCTATTGATCCATTTTTTAAGATAATATCAGGCACAATCTGCATTTATTCAGTGAATGAATAAACCAATATGTTCAAGAAGAGGTGATAGAATACACCTGTAATCCAAAATGAGATGTGATATCTGGAGGATCTTAGTTGGAAGCCAGCCTGGGCAAAAGTTCTAAAGACCCCATTCCAATAACCTTAGGCACAAATGCTCAAGGATTATACCCCCAGCCCTGAGCACAAGCCATGACTGACAAAAGCTAAATAAATAAAAATGAAGAAGCAAAAAAATAAAGAAGCTAGGTAGCTTGTATCTGTTATCCCAACTATTCCAGGAAGTATAAAATAAGGAGACTGTGCTCCAGGAATAGGCCAAGCAAAAAGGGAGACCCTATCTCAAAATAGCTATGCATAACATACTCCAAGTCCTTTTGTTTCCTTATAAATAGTACAATATCATTCTTTTGTATATACACCGTATTTTGTTGACCCACACATCCATTGAGGGGCATCTAGGTTGAGTCCCTATCTTGGCTACTGTAAATAATGCTGCAATGTACATGACTGTGCTGGTAGCTTTAGTGTGGCCTTCTGCGTGGTCATTTGGATAACTACCTACAAGTGGGATTGCTGAGTCATAGGGAAGCTCTATGGTTACTTTTTTGAGGAACCTCCATATTACTTTCCAGAGTGGTTGAACAAATTTACATTCCCACCAACACTGGCCTTTTGGCCACATACCCACCAGTACTTGTTATTGTTAGTTTTCATAATAATGGCCATTCTAATTGGGGTAAGGTAGAATCTCAATGTTGTTTTTCTGGAACCAGAGAAACATAGGTTTCATGGTTTCCCTTGTTTGTGGTAGCTAGACTGGGACAAAAATTTATAAGTAAACACATTGTGTGATAAAAAAGGGGGTTATAAACGAACTGACTGAATTATAATAGGCTATATAGAGAGTGCAAATCATACAATTCTTTAAAAAGACTAAGTCAAAGCCCAACAAAATAAGTACCAAGAACTGGGCACATGCAAGAGAAGAAGGTGGAATCAAAGGGAGAGGGGCAGTAGAATGAAGGGGAGGAAGAGGAAGAATGCAGGCAAGAATATATTGTATATACAACCAAATTGAGATCAATAACCTAATATTAAGATAAGTGAGGAAAGACGTAGGAGGGAAGGGTGGGGGAGAATGTTGAGAGGGTATCATTGATCAGATGCACTGTATTCATAAACTGTTTTGGTACACAGCAACTCCTTTGTACAACTACTTAAAGATAAGAAAACATACTCAAAAATAATAACTATAAAAAAAGAACTACGAACATGGTATAGAGATCAAGATAGAGGGCCTACCTAGTAAGTTTAAATGGAAGGCCCTGAGTTCAAACTCCAGTACCCCCAGAAAAAGAAGAAAAATAAAAAACACTGAGCTATGCAGTCTTCCTGAGCCTACTTGCTGGGTACCTGCTGTGACCAGGGGTTTGCCTCACAACACTGCACTGCACACCAATTAAATGCTGCCCTTCAGAATGAGTGCAGCCCTCAGCAGAATTTGGCTTCCCCTGGCACAACCAAATAGTTGCTTCACTTCTCCTTTTCAGCTCAATGCACCACTTAAGACATCTAAAACAATGGAAATAGAAACGTTCATTTTAATTTAAAATAACCTTTTTTCAGAAGCAGTGTGAGCTTTACATTTTAAACAGAATTGCCAACTTTATCCTTAATTCAATAGTGAGTGACACAGAATTCATAGATTTGATGACACCTAGAGACCAAAAATAGAGTGAAAAATAATAATTTCCTCTCTTTTCTCAGGGTGTTAATTAAATATACACATGAAGAATATGGTTCCATGTGATTATGTGGCAGAAAGCAAAGGAAGAAAGAACCTCATGAGTTGTTTGCCTTTAACACCTACCAAGCAAACATGCTTGTCTGCCACTTATGAACAGGTATGTTGGGGGAAAATAAAATGAAGCAAGTAAAAACCAGTGTGCCTTAATACCCCTGGAAAAAAATTAATAATAATAAGGTAATTATTGTCATTCCTTGTGGCTTTCCCAATCACTATATTCAATGCTGAAAAATAAATCCACCCTTACAGAAATACTGGGTGTCATAAAAAGCTTGCAAGTATTTTTTGTTTTGGTTTGGGGTTTTTTGCCAGTCTTGGACTTGAACTCAGGGTCTGAGCACTGTCCTTGGTTTTCTCAAGGCTAGAGCTCTACCACTGGAGCCACAGCACCACTTCTGGCTTTTTTTTCTACATATGTGGTACCAAGGAATTGAAACCAGGTCTTCATACATGCCAGGCAAACACTCTGCAACTGGGGCAAACCTCTGTCTCCTTGAAAGTAATCATGTGCAATTTGTTTCCACCATTTAGGAATTATAATTTACAAAGTGGAATAAACTGCAACATACCATCCCAGACTTATTCTTTTTTTCATATATTTTTATTGAATTAATAGAAGGGTTACATTATATTTGCCAGATAGAAGGTGCATACTTCACATACATTGATACCCTTTCTCATGTCTTGGTCCCCATTTCCCTCCCCACACCCCTGCCCCTCATCTTGTTTTCCTCCCTTCCCTATCAGACTTCAAATAACTAAATACGCATATATACAATATATCAGATAACCAGGTGAAATACTGTAACAATATGAGATAAGCAAGGGACAGCAAAAGAGATGAGAGATAACATAGTACATTAAGGACAACAATCACTCGTTATATGGCTTTTGTTTCTATATCCTGGAGGTCTTTTCATTTAGCGTCATAATGGAAAAGCAAAGTACCAATATTCTGATAAACTATCAGTAAGCTTACTTCTTTAGTTTCACACGTTGATCTAATTTAAAATGAAAGAAATACTAGGAATTCATTAAGGCCTCCTCTCCTGTCTAGAAATGGGAAGTGGGATTCTTTTACCAATGCCTGAACCAGAAAAAAATACATTTCTCCCTTTAGCAGTCTGTGTGATCCAGCACTTAGTAATAAGCGCTGCTTGTGCCACAGCATGGAATAAAAAGCCTGCGGATCCAGCACTTCAGGGAGAGGCTCTCGTATTATTCAGAAGTCATTACACATTAGAGCTGGAAGGTATCTAGTCCAATTTCCTCACTATCCCAACAAAAAAATTGAGGTTTGGTTTTGAGAAGTGACTTACCTAGGGTCACACAATGACTGAGCCAGAATAAAAATCACCCCCCAACTCCCAATTCAATCATCTTTTTTAGGACATTGTGAGAACTCAATAAATATTGACTTCTTTTTCTTTTAAAGAGCAGGAGGATAGACAAAAAGAAAGGACAGTGTCATTCATTACTGTTTGCTTGGGTTTTTTTTAATATAAAGACTTTATAAAAGATCCTACCAGAGTGGCAATGCGTATTTTATTTCCCTGGAGCATGGTGTGCTCTTGGGCAAATGTATTTTATGAAAAGATTTGTCCTGGGAACTTGGCAGATTTTACTGTAAATATTTTAACAGTTTCCTATTATTTAGTTGTGGGATTAAATTTTTATCCTAGTCTTCCCAGACTGATACCTGCAGATTATAAGTGGATTTGTGCCTACAACAAAAATCATGGCTTTCTTCATTGAAAAGTGAGGTGATAGATATTCAAGGAAGGACTTTAACCTGGTCCTCAAGAAATCAAGAATCCAATCTCTCAGCTTCCCTATTCACTGCAAAGAATGGTCTTTCTGAAGGTCAAGCCTGCTGCTATTACCGGTATCTGATGACCCAGCAAGGTAGAGTCATAAGAGCCTTGACATTTTGACCAGTAAAGGCCAATTGTGATGAGCAATACAAGTGCAGAGTTCTCTGTTAGAGACTCTAAGGCTTTTTTCTTTACAAACTTACAATTCTATTTCTCTCTCCACCCAATCCTTCTTTACCCTAAGAGCAACTCCTCAGAAAATAAAAGAAATTTAAAAAACAAACCTACACTTAGTCAATCAAGAAAGATTGACAGAACCATATTCATCATTGATCTTATTAATTTAGGAGACTCAAATTTAATTTTTCTATGGAAATACGTTGAAACTTTCAACACTACAAACTATCATTGTTTCTGTAGTTGTCAGCAATCACTACTGGCTTCCCCAAGACAAAAATGTTTTTAATCAACAAGTATGCTAGCTACTGGTGTTATTTTCTTCCTTTCATAAATAAACAGGGCACTATAAAGGTTGCTATTTAATCATTTGATCAGCAGTTTCTGTTCTAGGTTTGTGTGTGGGTTTTGTTTTGTTTTGTTTATGGGTCATGGGGCTTGAACTCTGGGCCTGGGTGCTGTCCCTGAGCTCTTCAGCTCAAGGCTACCACCCCACCCATTGAGCCATAGTAACACTTCTGGTTTTCTGGTGGATAGTTGGAGATAAGGGTCTCACGTTCTTTAGTACCCTGGCTGGCTTAAAACCATGATACTCAGAGCTCAGCCTCCTGAATAGCTAGGATTCCAGGGGTGAGCCAGGAATCAGCAGTGTGTGAGTATTCTTAATATAAAAAGATAGAAATGTCTAAGAGTCTCAGGAGGCAGAAATCTGAGGATCGAGATTGGAAGCCAACCAGGGCAGAACAGTCCGAGCAAGTCTTATCTCTAGTTAATCACCAGAAAACTGGAAGTGGCGCTGTGGCTTTAAGTGGTAAAACACTAACTTTGAGCAAAAATGTTCAGAGACACCACCCAGGTCCTAAATTCAAGCCCCACAACTGACAAAGAATAATTTAGAAAAAAAAAACATGATTAAACAAAAAAAGAGTCACTCCTAATCTTTGACATGCATTTAAAGCATTATCTCACTGAAAAGAAAATATCCTCAATGGAGCTCCCATATTGAAAGTCTAAGTTGACCTCCAGCTTTTCTTACTTAGTACATATTCAATAGAAATCCCAGGCCCTTGCCAGTCTCTGAAATACAGAGACTCCCTGACCTGTCACCTCCATTACATCTTAATGTAGTTCATCTTTATTGGAGGATGCTGGAATGTCTTTTCATTGACATGAGGTCAGACTGAGTTCTAATTGTACTGGAAATGGACTTTGTCCAACCCACTGATAAAAATAGACTCAGCCAACATGTCACTTATTTTTGTGCCATTGAGATGAAGGTATTTTTTTCAGGGTATGATCTAGCACATTGTAGAACACTTGCAAACATTGTGTCTAAACTTCCTACCATTAAATGGGTCCAGTTCTTTGTGTGCTGAAACTTTATATCCAAATAAAATTTGACGTTAAAAAAATAAAGCCATATCCCAGACCATTAAGTAGAATCACACCTATAGCTAATACCAGAAGATCCCACCATCCTATGCAGGCAGATTTGTTTTATTTGTTTTATTAAGCTCTTGCCCTCCCAAAAGAGACTACTCAAGAAAGTCAATCATAAGAAATCAATCTGGTAGTAATGCATCAGCCAGATGGACTTGACCTTGATCTCGAACATGGAAATAGTTAATAAATCATCACTTTTTCCCAAGTCTCTAAGTTGACTCTTCATTTCTCAAATACAAGATCTTTACCACTAGTCAGAAAGATTTCCTAATTGGTTTTTATTGTTTTACCCTCTTTAATTTTATTTTTGCAATGAAGTCTTATTTTGTAGCATAAAACTGAGGAACCCTCCTAGGTACAGGTGGCTCACGCCTATAATCCTAGCCTCTCAGGAGGCTGAGATCTGAGGATCACAGACCAAAGTCAGTCCAGGCAGGAAATTTCAGGAGACTCTTATCTCTAGTTAGCCATCAAAAAACCGGGAGGGGAAATTTGGCTCAAGTGATAGAATGCTAACCTTGAGCAAAAAAATCTCAGGAAAACAGTGCCCCGGCTCTGAGTTTGTGTCCAGTCCTATACAAAACAAACAAACAACAAAGAAAAATTTAGCAATCCTTACTTCAGCTCTCAAATTAGCTAGGATTGGGGCTGACTCACCTTCTGTTTTAAAAGTGGGTCAATCTAGGGCCGGGAGTTTGGCCTAGTGGTAGAGTGCTTGCCTAGCATGCATGAAGACCCAGGTTCGATTCCTTGGTACCACATACATAGCAAAAAGCCAGAAGTGGTGCTGAGGCTCAAGTGGCAGAGTGCCAGCCTTGAGAAAGTCCAAGGACAGTGCTCAAGCTCTGAGCCCAAGCCCAGGACTGGCAAAATAAATAAATAGATAGATAAATAAATAAATAAATAAAATAAAAGTGGGTCAATCTAATGTTCCAATCTTATTTATGTCTTATTTATGTCAAAGCTGATGGATCACCACTCCATTGTGCTACAGAAGGTGTAAAGGGAATATGAACAAAAAAAGTTCATTAACTTGTCTTCCATAGTTCCATTGGAGTGAAAAGCTACGGGCTTCCTCTGGGACATCACTCTCTGGAATCTTCTACTTCTTCCGGTGAAATCTCTACTTCTTCTGGTAAAAGGGTCACCATAACACCCATGAAGCATAGGTGTAAACTCTTTAAGTGACTCTCAACATGTCCCCACTGACTTGATACTTAGCTGTGGCCTTACCTCTCCGCTGGCCCTCTTTGTCCTTTGCTCAAGTTTCATCACCAGTGTAATATCTTGAGATCTTTGCTGTGGAGGTGCCTTTTTTAGGGATGGTATTATTAAAACAATTTAATCTTAAGAATTGCTTCACAACCACACCAACAAAAAATTTATGCTTCCTTCATTGTCATGCCAAATGACAGCAATAGTGGCTACTGTCCCTCTAGCTCTTCCAGGTCCCATCATTGCACTTAAGATATTGTTTGCCAATCCTGGACTCTCAAGGCTAGAACCTTACCACTGGAGCCATAGCACCACTTCCAGCTTTTTTTTTCTATGCATGTGGTACTGAGGAATCGAATCCAGGTCTTCGTGCATGCTAGGCCAAACTCCCTGTCACTTCGGTTCTCCTGTCCCCTGCAAAGATAAAGCCAGCCAATTCTAACCTCTACCCTGGAGTTTCCCCTACTTGTACACATTTCTAAGTCTCTTACATGTTTTCTCAAAGTCTCCCTTACTTCAAATTGAAATGGGGAAGCACCTACCTTCAGCTTTGGCATCCTTTTCCCACAAGTCGGTCACAATTTTGCACCTAAGGATGCTACTTTCTTGTGCCACCAAGTTCCTCCTTCTAATAGGAGAGACTAGAAATGAAAGGTGGAGACTTGGGCAAGACTTGGGCTTACCAAGTTTTTTTCTTCTCTTAGACCTGAGTGAACTATACAGCTCCTCATGATGACAACTGTCTTAAGAATGGGAGATAATTACCCTCTCTGTCCTAGCATGAAGATCAATTCACCAAATCCCAAATAATACAAAAAGTGCTACTCAGCATCCTACTATAATTAGAAAAAGATTCAACACATTTTAAGATAAGGAAAGTTGCATTTCTGTGATCCTTGAGAGTTCTTTAGAATATTTTTATTAAAGGATTTATTAACATTAATTTTTACATCATATTTCAAATGACGTGTTTAACAAACAAGTATTCAAGAAAGGAATCTCTATATACAATCACAGGCTCTTAATTTTTAGAACATAATCAAAATTAGGCTAAGGGTTTGTATAGCATAGATACGTATTAATCAGTGTAATAAAACATGTCTATAAAGTCATAAGTTTTTATGTCTATGTAGTTGTGTTTATATTTCCGTACTATGTTCATATCATTGGGTATGCAAATATTGAGTCTTCACTTTTGCATTAATAGCCACATATTAAGGATACCATGGGCCTTTTGTTCCTTTGGTGTTGACTTGTCTCACTCAACGTGATTTGCTCTAGATTCATCCACTTTCCCTGCAATATTCTTTTTTTTTTGCCAGTCCTGGGCTTGAGCTAGGGCCTGAGCACTGTCCTTGGACTTTCTCAAGGCTAGAGCTCTACCACTTGAGCCTCAGCACCACTTCTGGCTTTTTTTCTATGTATGTGGTACCGAGGAATCGAACCTGGGTCTTCATGCATGCTAGGCAAGCACTTTAACCACTAGGCCAAACTCCCGGCCCCCCCTGCAATATTCTTTAGAATATTTTTATAAGTATTAACATTTGTTAGTTGCAATATTGACAAGACAATATGTTGAAAATTAACTCTACAACTTGGGAAGGGTGGGGTAAGGGAAAGTGGGAGGAAAACATGGAAAGGGGTAACAATGTTCAAGAAGTAATGTACTCACTACCTTAGGAATGTAAATGTAACCCCTCTATACATCACTATGATAATAAAAAATTTCAAATACAGACCCTAGCATAATAAACTTCCCTAAACAGCTATTAAAACTACTGTTTATCCTAGAAAATGATGATGTTTTGGTAAAATCTGAGTTCTTTATTAAAACATGGCTACTGGAACATGTAAAGGCAAAAAGGCTTTTTAGTATTAGTCCTGATCAATCTTATACAAAATTTAATACTTTTCCTGTTAAAATTCAGCTCTTCTGTCAAATGTCCCCCTATTAAGTTGGGGGTGGTTCTCCATCAGATTTGCATGATGGGTTCACTTTGTTGGGATATATATTAATACTTTTAGATATTCCAACTTTTTGAAATTTTTTGAGATGGATTTCCAAATTAATATATTTTCTATTATTCTGTTACCTAACATTGTTGGCACACATTCACTGAAGGTTATTTTCTAAGGGATTTCTAATCAACTGGTATGGCCCACACCCTCAGCCTAATCCTGAATGAAGCCTGAACTAAATCCTAATGCTTGTTAATGGAAAGCTTATTTTTAATTCTAAGTCAAAAAGATTCATGGTCCCACTGTGTGCTCTCCATATAAATCTTAGTCCATGCCTTTAGATCATTTGTTTTAATTGCTCAGCATAGACAGGAATTGGCTCTTGAGAATTAAAGCTGGGGTCCTATTAAATGGTGAAGAAAAAGACAGGCAGATCTAGGAATCACCACAGATTTTAGGAAGAGATTTTAAAACTGTGATTTTAAAAAATGGGGGACTCTTTAGCAATATCATCCCGGCTGGTAGAAAATTGAGAGATGAGATTTTCTCCATTCTTTCTGTCCCTCTCACCATTTTCAGTTGAAACAGAGATAATTTCATTTGCATTATATGTTTTTTATAGTTTATTTATTGCATTAATAAAGTTTGACATTTACTTTTTGGCATTTTTTTGCCAGTCCTGGTCATGGAACTCGGGGCCTGAGCACTGTCCTTGGGCTCTGCTCAAGGCTAGCACTCTACCACCTGAGCCACAACACCACTTCTGGCTTTTTTCTATGTATGTGGTGCCAAAGAATCGAACCTGGTTCTTCATGAATAATAGGTAAGCACTCTTACCACTAGGCCAAAAGCCCAGCCCAACATTTACTTTTTGGAAAAGAAATAAATGGCAATTTTAGCAACTATGTTAATTTTATGCATTTGGTATTAAAATTAGAAAAGTGATAGTCTTGAAAAATATTTCTTTTGTATATTCATCTAAATCATAAACTAGGCTTCTACCTAAACTGTTTATACAGTAAAGGTTGACAGTCAACAAATAAACATTTGCTGTATGAATTTCCTTAAATGAAATGTACATCCTCTTCCTTTATTAAGAAAAATAAGATAAAATTGATAGGCACCAGTGGCTCACATCTGTAATTGTAGCTACTCAAGAGGCTGAGATCTTGGGCTCCCTGTTGAAAGCCAGCTCAGAAAGGAGAGGCCATCTTATCTCCAATAAACTACCCAGAAAAAAAAAAAAAAGGCTAGACGTGGTACTGTGGTTCAATTGGTAAAGCACTAGCCTTGAGTGAAAAAGCTCAAGGAGAGTTCCCAGACCCTGAGTTCAAGACCCATGACCAACAATAACACAAAAGGAAAAAACAGAAACCACCCTAAGAAGCAACTGAATTTGCTTATCAAATCTTAGGATAAAATAATGTTAGTAACTATCCCTAAATTCAAGCATCTTAGTAAGATTCAACATTCAGCTATATTCAATAACATTTCCCCCAACTCTTCCCTGCCCACACTAAAAAAAATGCCTTTCATAGAACTATAATTTAATATTATGCCTTGGCCTTTATCAGAAATCGATATGAGATACCACAATATAACAAACACTTTGGTCTTATTTATGAAACTACTGCTTAACTGATGACATTAAATAATGAACTCCCTTTACAACTGAGAATAAAAAAATCATCTGTTTCTCCTTTTTCTGATGTTGAAGAACTTGTAATTTCCTATGTTTGCCTTTGGCTACTGGCAAACTGAGAATAAAATTTACTGTTCAAGGCAGAAGCAGGGAAACTATATTAAGAGGCTGTGTTTTCTGACCCAATTATCACCCAGTTCTCCTTTAATTTTGCCAACATTAATTGAGTCTTTAGGTGTTGAACACTATGACAGGAACCAAAGATTATTCCAACATGATACTTTCCTTAAGATACCTAGTTCCTGGCTCCAGTTCTTTTATTTTACTTTTATGATTTTTGTCTATGCACATTTATTCATAACCTATCTCATGTATTTTCGAAAACAGATATAACACGATTGATAAGTACAAATAAGTAAATGAGTATGATCTGAAATGAGAAAAAATTACATTTGCCTAGAGAGATAGATGTGGCTGGTAAATTTTCTCTTAGTTGTCTAAATCATCTCATAGATCAAACCTCTCTTCCAAACTATCCTTCAATCACCAGGTATATTCTGATCATATAACTCATCTCTACTCAAATATATATATATATATATATATGCTAGCTGGGTTGCATATATATATATATATATATATATATATATATGCTAGCTACTTAGAAGACTGAGATCTGAGAATCTAGAATCAAAGCCAGCCCAGACAAAAAAAGTCTGTGAGCCTCTTTTCTCCAGTTAACTACCAAAAAGCCAGAAGTAAAGCTGCAGCTCAAATGGTAGAGCCTCTAACTTTGAACAAAAAAAGCTACGTCGACACTCTGAGTTCAAGCCCCAGGAAAAGCACAAATGACAAAGAGTAAAAAATTAATAACTGCTACCACCACATACATTGCCACATAAAGCTGATTAAAAACTACTGTCAGAGGCAGTGTTGACAAAAAAGAACACGGGGTCTGCCTGAGTGATCCCTGTCCCACATGCATGTAGCAGTGGATGGGACTGCAAACTGGCCTAGACTAAAATAGGCTGAGTGCTTCAAGGCCTTGGCATTTAGGGAAAACCAAACAACATGGACATAAATACCAGAGAGAAACCTCTTCATAAAATTAAATGTGTCTAATAACATGCCTTAGGAAATGAGTAAACAAAAGAGAGTCCCCATAAAACTATATACAAATTCCCCTTAAATACTCATTTATTTTTAGCCACTTACTGACATTCTACAGATTGTTCCCATTCAGAGCGGCAACATTACCAATTGTCAGTTTCTAATTCCTGGCTTCAAATATGCCCAAAATCTGAGTCCTAGAACTAAGAAGCTGCAAAAGAATCCTGGAGGTGATGACGGGCTTCTTTTTTTCATATTTTTCATTGTAATTAATAGAAGGGTTACATTATATTTGCCATATAGAAGGTGCATTACTTCACATACATTGATACCCTTTCTCATGTCTTGGTCCCCATTTCCCTCCCCACACCCCCGCCCTTCATCTTGTTTTCCTCCCTTCCCTATCTGACTTCAAATAACCAAATATGCATATATACAATATATCAGATAACAAAGTAAAATACTGTAACAATATGAGATAACCAAGGAACAACAAAAGAGATGAGAGATAACAGTACATTAAAGACAACAATCATTCATTATATGGCTTTTGTTTCTACATCCTGGAGATCCATTTATTTAGCATCATACTATATGGCCTTATGTATCTAGGTTTTGTTCTATTGTAAATCTCTGCTAGGAGAGCCCAAGGTTTCTACTGATTATGACAAATGAGGGAAACCATTGAGCCTATGTTCCTTTGAGTCTGGCTTACTTCACTTAACATGATTTTTTTCTAAGTCTTTCCATTTCCTTACAAATGGGGAGATGTCATTTTTTCTGACAGCAGCATAGAATTCCATTGTGTATAAATACCACATCTTGTTGATCCATCATCAACTGAGGTACATCTGGGTTGTTTCCATATCTTTGCTATGGTAAATAGTGCTGCAATGAACATCGTTGTGCTAGTGATTTAGTAAGTCCTTGTTGCTGGATGATTGGGTAAACGCCAAGTAGTGGAATTGCTGGGTCATAAGGGAGCTCTATTTTTAGTCTTTTGAGGAACTGCCATACTGCTTTCCATAGTGGTTGAATGAGTTTTCACTCCCACCAACAGTGTAGTCATGAATCCTCCTGGCCACATCCCCTCTAGCATCTGTTATTAGATTCCTTGATCCTGGCCATTCTAACTTGAGTGAGGTGGAATCTTAGAGTTGGTTTGATTTGCATTTCTTTTATGGCCAGAGATGTGGAGCATTTCTTCCTATGGATGATGGGCTTCTATTTAGGCAGAAAGAATAGTTGAGTCACCATGTATAAATGGGAATCCAGAGCAAACCAAGACTCAAGGTCAACCCAAGGTGACAGTAAGCAATTGCCTCGCTAGCTTCAGCTTCCTATTGTAGTATAGAGTAAAGCCAGGTTGAAAAGTGCCCAATGGTTGCTGTCCATTGTTGCCTGTCTCTCCCTAATCCCTAGCCATTTAGACTTTCATGGAAAGCTCTTCTCTGTAGCAAAAAAAACAAATGGTGTTCCTAGATTTTACCACTGGCTAAGAGGCATCAAATGTGTCCTCTATAGGAAGGAAAAATCTTCTCTAAGTGCAGAAGAATGCTCAGAACAGTACACATGGTTGACTTGCAGTATCTGGTGTCAATATAGTTATTAAACATCATACAGAAAAGACTTGATATCTTATGCTAAGATTTTAGGACCCATTTAGTAAGATTAACATACATTAGTACTGAGAGGGAAATACTTTTTTCTAGTTTAGGCTGCATTTTCCACTTTTCTAGTGAGAAAAGTATTAGTAAACTAAGTCCTTTCTTCTCCAGATTTGTGTATCTCTTACATTAGACAAAAGTCTCTAAATACCCTTTAGGCCCAAAGGACTTCTCAGTCATCATTCAGAATAGACTATATTATTTAGAGATGTATATTGATGGAGTTAAGAATACCAACATGACTCTCAATAAATAAATTATTCAGTTATGCTTCATTTAGTGATTAGATAGTTACCCAATAAACTAGTGAAACAAAATAATGCTAGCCTTTAGATTCCTGTGGCTTTGATGGAGGAATAGGAAACATAGCATAAGGCTGTAGTGCAAAATATTTTCAATAAAGCAGACATTTCTGATTTAGTACATTCCTCTGGAACAGCAGGCCTATCTGTAAAACACACAGCAGAATGATATTGCTTTGGAAAATATGCGTACTCCCTTACCACAGCAGTCAACTATATCCAGGAAGCATACCTGGAAGGCTTTTCCTGAGCTCAGTGCAGAACATTATTTAACTACATTCCCATTCCCAGATACTATTTTGTATGCATAATGAGCAATGTGAAGAAAAAAGTAAAGTACATATGAATTCTTACCAATGTCGGTTCCGTACACAGATACAGCAGTTTAGTAGTAAGAAGTCACCCCAGGGAAGACGAAGCATTCCAAACCCAGGAATCTACTCTTCATCTAAATGATTCTGCTACAGTATGCTAAACCATTTGCCCATTTAATAAATTTATTAATTGTTGGATTGATTGTCGGTGACATAAAGGAGTTCATTTGCCCCCACCCCTAAGTTCTCTGGAGAATTGGAACCCAAAATTGCTCACCCTGGATGTGAAGGATAGACCAGAACATTCTGGCAGGGTTCTCCTTTACATACTAAATTGTCTTCCATTGAAAGATCTGCAGTAGGCTATTCTGAAACTCTGGGTCGTTTCTCCCATAGAAATGAGCCATGGAACTCAGATGGGGGCAGAGAATAATTGCAGCCTAGCTGTACACAGCTGCAGCTACTTGCATGTAATTGCTTTTGCCCCAAATCACCAATATAATTGTGGATCTACAGACATAGATTTAAAAGCTATTGAAGTGTCAGCCAGTTCTCCTGAAATATATTTATGATTAATTTTAATCAGTCTCCAAAACTGTGTAGAACCCTTGCTTTAGGGCAAAAAAAAAAAAACAGTCAAAATGTCATGTCATGCTGCAGAGAGAGGAAGGAGCTAACTGCATATACAAGACTTTAAGATCACGTGATGGAAAGAATTTGTTAATGAACTAGCACCACCCACCTCGCCCACTTACTGTCATAAAGCAAAGTCAGTAACTTCTTCAAGATGATAAATGCAACTAAGTTCCACAATGGAAGTTAGAAATACGTTGTTTGGAGGTATAAGGTCTAGCTGCAGTTCTTCTGAGAGACAGCTAGTGGTAGCTGTCCAGAGCTGCAACAAACAGGATTTATCTGCTCCCTGTGGTGCGGGTTTGGCACATGGGTCTCTCACATTTGTCACAATACTGTGTCAGATAACATGGGAAACACAAAAGGTTCAGCTCCACTCTGTAAAATGTTTTAACTAATTGACAAGATCTTTGATAATAATCTCAGAGATATGAACTCAAAACACCAAGCCAAATGAAAAGATGGATTTAAGTCCCACACATTTCCATTTACATGCTGCATGGTCTAAATCAAATCACTGAAATTGTCACATGAGATGCAAGCAAGCTTTTATTAATAATCGAATGCATACCGACAAAAATGAGGAGCTCCTGTTTTCATGTAAGAAGCCCACGAGTATCCAGGTGTGGGTGGCTCACCCCTGTAATCCTAGCTATGAGGAGGCTGAGATCTGAGGATCACGAGTTGCAGCCAGCCTGAGATTGGATTCAAAAGTTCATGAGACTATTATTTCCAATAGACTACTTAGAAAATGCCAGAAGTGAAAATGTGGCTCAAGTGGTAGAGTGCCAGCCTTGAACACAAAGAGACTCAGAGACAGCATCCAGGCCCTGAGTTCAAACCCTGGGATCAGAAAAAAAAAAAAAATAGGAAGGAAAGCAGGCAGGCAGGCAGGTAGGCAGGCAAGTAGGCAGGCAGGTAGGCAGGCAGGCAGGCAGGCAGGCAGGCAGGCAGGCAGGAAGAAGGTAATCCAGGACTAAGGAGTGCCTAGAGTTAATCTGGGAGATTAAGTATACTATGATTATGGTTTCTAAGGTTCTTTCTACTTTTCCCTCCATCCTAAGATGTCTAATATCTCCAAGTTATGTCTATGATAACAGAAAGAAAAAAACAGAATAGTCAATGGTATTATTGGAAGAAGCAAAACTTCTCATCTCTTAGCAGGACTTCCACTTTTACCTGATTCACTAGAATTTGTGAATCCCTTGCTGTTAGCAAGGATGATTAGAAAAGTGTATGTTTTAAAGCTAGACATACATATTTCTAGCCTACCCAAAATAAGAGTTATGTTAGTAAAGAAGAGTGGAAAGAATGTATGCCAAGATTCTTCACAGACTCATTTGTAAGGATCGCATATCTGAAAATGCAGTGATAATCATGAAGCCAAGAAAGTTGGGTTTTGCTAAGTGCAATAAATGCTGCATTACTTTTGTGTACATGAAATATTGCAGAATAAGACCTTTAGATAAAGTGTATTCTTTTAATTTTTCTAAAGTCTAAGCATATTACCTAATATGCAAATTCCTTACATCACAATAAACACATACTCACATATGTCTGAAGGAATTCAATGGCGTGAATTTCTCTCAAATGTATTTTAGATAATGTAAGTTAAAAACATGTGACTCAGGTAAAGTCTACAATGTGAAAGCAAAGTATAAATATTTTATTTGCATGTTACATTCTTTCTTTTTTAATTTAATTTAGTTATTTTTTTACTCAATAGCATAATTTACCTTTGTTGATTCCTTTTTTGTCTAAAATTGTGGTATCTCTGACCTCACTTACTTGAGATAAAATTAAACTTTAATTATGGGGTCTATGAATTAAAGTGCTGAAAAGTACTATGCTCTGATCTGAAAAATAAATGACAAACATAAATTCTGTATTTACTATTTTCATCCAAGAACATATAATAAACTGGTTGCATTTTTTTCTCCCAAAAAGTCTATCGTTTTTATCATGTATCAGAAAAACGGTTTGAAAAAAAAGACAATTCTTTTTTTAAATAAAAAGAGTCATTTCAAAGAAAGAAAAAACTAGGAAAATATTCTGTCTTCATGACAATATAATTACAGTGTGCTAGGAAGAAGCAGTTGCCACAGTAATCTCATTTTTATTGAATATCAGAGTACACATGGACATTAAAGTATAATTTGAACACCTGCGGGTTAGATCAGTCAGTGATATTATGGAACAGACTGTTTGGGAAACATGTGAAAACACCTTCCCTACATCCACATCTCACCATAGCTCAAGTTTTCAAGACCCTAATCTGCCCAAGCCTGCCTCACTCATTGGGCCTCGGCCACATCAGCCACTTCCCACAGCAGAGATTCATCAAGCACCATCTCCTTCTCAGCTTTCCACGTGTTGTCTCCTCTCCTAATACTTGTTCAAATGTCACCGCCTCAGAAAGAACTCCTCCAACCATCCTGACAAAAGTAGCTGACCTCCTCCAGTCCTGCCCAAAAATAACCAGGCACTAGGCCTTACTTCTGGTTCTTTGTAGCATGTTACATCACCCGGGGGGGAGGGGGAACCCCTGACAGTTCTCATTTAGTGACTTTGAACTGCGATCCTCGATCCTCGGATCTCAGTCTCCTGAGTAGCAAGGATTACAGGTATAGGCCACCAGTACTCAGCTTGCTTTTGTGAATCTTATATGGCTCTCATTGACTTGTAAATTGAACTCATGCCCATTATAAACTTTTATTAAGAAAAAAAAATCGATCTAGGGCTGGGAACATAACCTACTGTAAAGTGCTCACCTAGCATGCATGAAGCCCTGAGTTTGATTCCTCTGTACCACAGAAAGAGCCAGATATAGGACTGTGGCTCAAGTGACAGAGTACTAGCCTTGAGCAAAATACATCCAAGGACAGTGCTCAGGCCCTGAGTTCAAGCCCCAGGACTGGCAAAAAAAATCAATTAGTAGTATATAATAAATCATTTATTTTGGAGAATATTTATTAATGAATATATTTGATTATAATAAATATGTTATCCAAAATAAATTAATTCCACAATCAGCATTTGAATGTGTATTATAGAGACAGAGACTAGTGGCAGATCCCAATATTCATTTGATAAATCAAATTAGTAAATTTTTATTTAATTTTTATATTTTAATAAAACAAAAGAGCATGAATAATATTACTAAATCACTAAACTACTATGTGTAGTAATATCTCACACCATAAATATAATTCTTTCTCATATGACATTTTGTTTAAAAATATATCCTGTTAATACTACTCTATGGAGGGAATTATTCTAAACACCTGAAAATAAGCAGAGAAGACGGCTAAAATGATGACCCAGACCTTCTCCTAGTGAGTTCAAGATTAGTGTAGCTATACTTTTCAGATGTTTTCAAGTATCCATGGAAACAGTGGTGAGTTTTAGGCTCCCTTGCTAAATCCCTGGGAACAGGGACTCAAATTCGCTATCCCCTTAAAGTGACATCTTGCCTCTTAGGTAGGTTTATTTCCTACTCCAACTCAGTTCCTACCCCAGCCATTTATGAAGAAATAGTTATGAAAATATGACTGTCATTACTTTGGACACAAATAAAGGCAGGTATCTATTCCCATCTCCCCAATTCAGTTTCTAAGACAGCCGAGCCTGATGAAGGCCTCTAATTAAAAAAAAGACAGGATATTAATTCCTATATTGACTCCATCTTTTAAACAGAGTTTGTGTTCTTATAAACCAAGTACAAATGGTAAAGGAAAAATTAAGAAGTGTCCAATACTTCTTGGAATTCATTTGAACCAATAAAAAGAAAGTTTTCACACTTATTGGAAATGCCGACTTAGAAAGAACTGGTATTAATTTTGCCAGATTCACTAATTTTAGTTGTACGTATTTATGAGAGATAGTGGGTTAGTTTCATACATGTATACAATGTGTAATAAACAAATCAGGCAGCTAACCTTTCTATCTCTGTTGAGAACCAAATTCTTAACTCAATATGGAACTCTAAAAAAAAAGTCATTAAATTCAGGCTGTCAAAAGACTCATTACAGAGAAAACATAATTTCTTCCTGTCTCCAGTTGTAACTTGACATGGCACTGAAGAACTCTTCTGTTTCTGTAAATGTGTTAGAAAAAGACATATTTTTAAAAGCTCAAGTTGTTTCCAGAAAGTACTGCCTCATGCAATGCTATAGTTAATCACTTGCCAAAAGGTGGGTGCAGGGGAGAATAAAATGAAAGTCAAAGGAATTTAATAATTTGAAAGGAACTAACATCTGCTGTAATGGCCATTAATAAAAATGCCCATACTATCATTACCAGCAGCAGAGCCTCCATAAACAGAGTAGACTATGCTGAATTACTGAGCATCATAAAATTCTTAAGTGTCCTGTAAGATTCATTATCCCCCATTTAAAAATTATAACTCAGAAAGAAATATTCTAAAAAGAATATCCTAGCCCCATTCCTTAGAGTATTAGAGCTTCAGGTTGTTCTAACGGCAAGTCATGACAAATATTTTGATGGCAGAATCTAAATAATATGCTGGCATTTTCCATCAAGTTCCATATTTTGAACTATGCTCAATATAATTAAAGAGAAAGTAGTAGAAGAAACTGTGGTGCTCCTGAACCCTGTGGGTACCTTGTCCCTGATACTCAGGTCTTTGAGCCCCATCTTCTTACCCCTGTCATTCACTTTACCCATATCTCCCAGCTCAACAAATAAGGCCCTGTGCCAGGTCCTCTACAGCTTTGTGGTTATAGAGAGTTCAGAGAGGCAAGGTAATGCTTGGTTAACGATAAATTTGAGACTTCCTCTTTGATAAATATATTGAGAAGGTAGCCATATAACGTCCTATTTCCTGCTAGAAGTGCCCTCATTGGCTTTTCTTTAGTGCCTCATAGTTCTATGATCCTAAAAAATAATTAGGTACAAAATGAAATGAGTATGCTTCTAGGCAGCTACGAGAAGAGATGTCTACTCAGACCCCAGGTGACCTCCTGAGACTTTCCAAATCCTCCAGGTACCTGCTCATTCTCCCCTTTGAGCTCTCTGAACATTCTGTTCATACTGGCACTAATAATCAGTTACAGGTTGCAATTAAGTGATTTCTCCTAATGAACTGTGATCTCTCTTCATATTCATCTTCATGGCCCTGTTCCTTAATGCAGGGCCTGAGCCATGAAGAAAAATGGCTAAATGACTAACATAATGAATAAATGTGGTTAAACAACAAGGACTGGAGAAATAAGCAGTTGGTTCTTGTCAGCCATCTCAGGGTTCCATGTAACTTTAGTATGCGACACAAAGAGATGTATCCTAAGAGAAACAGACAATTGCTGTCATTTTCCAACTATGATCCAATGTGATTGCAGGAATGACCTTAAGCAATCCTGTATCCTTTTTTTTCCGCTCCTCTTTAACATAGTATTAGAATTCCTAGCCAGTACAATAAGGCAAGATGCAAGCATAAAGGGGATCCAAATAGGGAAAGAAGAAGTAAAACTATCCCTCTTTGCAGACGACATGATTCTGTATTTAAAGAATCCTATAGACTCTACTCCCAAGCTCCTTGAGCTGATTCAAAACTTTGGAAGGGTAGCAGGCTATAAAATTAACCCTCAAAAATCAATTGCCTTCCTCTACACCAACAGTGAGAGGAACGAGGCAACAATCAGGAAAGCAACTCCTTTCGAAATAGCCTCAAAGAAAATAAAGTACCTAGGAATTAGCTTAACTAAGAATGTAAAGGACATTTTTGATGAAAACTTTAAAACCCTGAAAAAGGAAATTAAAGCAGAACTAAGAAATGGAAAAACCTCCCATGCTCCTGGATTGGAAGAATCAACATCGTGAAAATGACAATCTTGCCAAGGGCTATCTACAAATTCAACGCAATACCCATCAATATCGCAATCTTGTATCCTTATACCTTGTTCCGTGAATCTAAATGAGAAAGTCTCAAATTAGTCTTACTCTTCTTTGAGTAGAATTATAAGAGTAAATATGTAAGCTTACCCAAATGTACAGAAACAAGGACATACTAAAGCAACTAGAACAATGATTTTCATTGTAGCACTATTTACCATAGCGAAGATACAGAACCAACCCAGATGCCCCTCAGTAGATTACTGGATCAAGAAAATATGGTACTTATACACAGTGGAATTCTATGTGCCACCAGAAAGAATGACTTCGTCCCATTTGTAAGGAAATGGAAAGACTTGGGGGAAAAAATCATATTAAGTGAAGTAAGCCAGACTAAAGGAACACAGGCACAGTGGTTTCCCTCATTTATAAT